>NC_056733.1:1445522746-1445675246 GCF_019279795.1 Protopterus annectens
AAAAAAATGTATTTATTTATTTATGTTATGTTTTTAAAAAGTTGTAAATGTTTTTAAATGTTTATGACGTATGTGTGTTAGTGACCTATCAATTGTTAATTGGTATTATATAAAGGCATTATTCTATGGGATGAATTAAAGTCTGAAGAAGCCTACGGGTGAAAGTGCTTACTTTTTTTATGGAATAAAAGCTTTTAATCATTTTCAGAAATCGTTTTTGTAACGAATTAAGTTAGTACGCTTTCTGTTTGTCTGAGCTGCTGCCGTTTTGGTTCCTGTGCATGTGGTCGAGTGAATTTATTAAGTATTTTGTTTCACATGTTCTTTTCTTTTATGGTTTCTTTATTGCCTATGGATTAGAGTCATGCATTTAAATTGTTATTTGTTACAAAGGACCAAAAACATAGAACAAAACTGCAGTAATTGATTTGGTCTTTGTTCTTGATTTTGTTACTTAAACTGCTCTGTACTCCATACGACAAAAGTAAAGAAAGGACTGATGAGTTTATTTATTTATTTATTGACATTTGTTAATCTAGTCTCTATTTCAACTTCCTTTCCCTTTTCTACTCTTTACTTCCTTGTACTTGCCTTATACACCTTTTTACCATTTGTTAGGCAAATAGCGTTTTCACAGCATTGAGGTACACGTGTCCAGCTTTCATAGAGTTTCAAAGTATTGAGGTACACATGTCCAGCTTTCATAGAGTTTTCACAGTATTGAGGTACACATGTCCAGCTTTCATAGAGTTTTCACAGTATTGAGGTACACATGTCCAGCTTTCATAGAGTTTTCACAGTATTGAGGTACATGTGTCCAGCTTTCATATAGTTTTCACAGTATTGATGTACACGTATCCAGCTTTCTGTGTTACTGGGCTGTCTTCAAGCACAAAATAAGAAACTGAATTTTCTGATGATCTGCACCCCCTCCTTGCCAGTTTCTTCCTGTCTGTACCTCTAAACATCATAGCCACCCATGGTGTAACTGTTCTTTCCCTTCAGATTGTGCCATCTACTTTTATTTTGGCTTACTTGGGACATATTAGCTACATTTTACTTTATGGACCTTCTATCACTAATTGCAAATGATAGTATCATTCATCCGTCTATATTATCTCCTAAACTGTTTTGCTGGGCACTAAAACAGAATGCTTTTCCTGCATGCGATGAAAAGTTTTACTGCTTTTTTCATGTTTCTCTGATTAATTATGTAAATCTGAATTATTTCTATTATTGTTAATTGCTGTAACATCATGGAACTTACTCCTTGTATTAAGCATATTATTTTTAATTGCTGCAGCACTATGGAGCTTTTTTTTCCCCAGGCCTCCAATGAAAAAGGGGGAATATGTCACAGTTTGTCTTTCCAGCTGAATAAAGATGAATAAATAAATAAATACATAAATAAATAAATAACTTAGTAGTTCTGGTTGTGTGCATCTATGTCTTGCATACTACAATCTGGTACACACTGCAGTTTTCAAAAAGTATCATAATTTGAACATTGCATGATATTATGGGGAAAATGAGACACCACTTCATGAGCTATATGACTTTTTCATTGCTGTTATCTCTTATGTGGTGATTAAAATAATCCATACAATATCATATTTTCGGATAGAACCACACAGTTACCCTTTCTTGTGAGTACTGAGTGATACTAGACAATGGATCAACTTAATTACATGGTAAGCCAAAATAAATAAGTAAATAAAATAAATACATTAAATTAGTTAATTAATTAATTAATTAATTAATTAATTCATTAAATTTGTAAAAAAAACACTACACTTAACTCCTGGGACTTGCTCAAGTGCATGACAGTGGAGATGCCCCTTTTGAATTAAAGTTTGTTGTTTAAATATTACAATGATGTATCAGTTTTGAGTACTGGTATGCATTGCCTCTAAAGATAATGAAATAGTTATCTTCAATCAATAAAAGAATGATTAGAAGTCGGCTTTAACATTTGCAGGAAATCTTCTATAAATTATAAGTGCATTATAATTTTTCAAAAGTTGTCAGCTATGGAAAGAGATGCTATGAGTTGAAAAATGTTTGTTCTGCCAGCAGTATCAAATAAATAAGATAAAATCTAAGCTAACTAATTGAAAAACATGGACAGCCTGAAATAATATAGAGAGAGAAATAGAAAACCAGAAAACAACAAACCCCATAAACAAATTCTTAAACAGAATACTAAATTAGATAATCTTGAGAATAGATCTGGCAGGCCACAAATAAGGCTTTGGGAATAACTGAGGAAGTGAGAGATGATAAATCATTTTGTTAAAATTAAAAAGGTATTTGCTGAGAAGAACTGAATCTTATTCTGTTTAGACTAAATTTTACAAAATGAACAACTGGTGACTTTATTATATTTGTAGATATAAAAGATTAGCATCATTTGGTTTTATCTTTATTTGAGTAAATGCTGATATTTTACACTCACTATTTTTATCTTTCTGAATTTTCTGTCTGGGAGATTAAGCTGTCAAGATCAACTGGTCTACAGAGAGGGATTCAGAGCATAGCCTTTTTGGTCAAATACAGGGACCACTTAGCTGAGAATGTCGAGTGATTCAGAGGATTTTCTTTATGAATATATAAGGAGAAGCTGATTACTATATGACCTTTTTAGCTGAACAGTTTTATAAAAGTATAGATACAAAGAAAGCTGTAAATTCAACAAAAATTGCTAGAGTAATGAATTTTCCAAAAGACAAAAAAAATACTGAAGACCCAGTAGACTTTAAGCCAATTCCATTATTACACACTGATATCAAAATTCTTGCAAAAGTACTGGCTAATAGACTCAACACAGTTTTATCTAAACTGATTCAGAAAGGGCAATCTGGATTTATACATAATAGACAAAGTGTAGATAACTGATGGTCCCTGGTTATGTTTAAACTGGAAAGGTGAAAACTATTGACACTCTTACTGCAGTGCTCATGCTTAACATCAAACAGTCATGTGATGCAGTCACATGGGAATTTAACATCAAACAGTCATGTGCTGCAGCCACATGGAAATTTATGTTTGAAATTCTCAAAGTAATAACTTCAGTGACATTTTATAAGTCCTAACCCAAACTTCTTACCACCTTCAAATGTATACAAGCGGAGATTTCAAGAATTAAAACACATTCACTAAGCACTTTCATCCCTTAAAAATTGTGAGACTTCATCAGAGATAAAAAGTTGCTCACATCAACTTCACTTTAAAACCCCATATCCCCTTCCATGCTATCATATGTGCATAAAATAATAGAGTTAAGTTGATAAATCACATATTACATAAGGGTACAAATATAAAAATCTAATGCAAGAATATATGTAATTAACCCAACATATGTAACAAATGTACATAATAAATATTTAATATACAATATTGATAGTGACATTTCAAAATCACATGCTGTTCATGCTGGCAAGATAGATATTTACACCACTTATTCATATGGTTAGATCCCTACTAAATCAAGAGACTTCATTTTTAAGACACATGCCATGGATAATCAAGAGACTTCATTTTTAAGACACATGCCATGGATACCATGTCATTCAAACTGTGCAGTCCAGTGACATTTGTCCTTAACTGCTATTGCAGTTCCTTAAGATCAAGTTTTATATTCCATGGTTCCCCAACCTATAGCTTGTTCAATATCATCTATTAAAAAAAGTCAAATGCATGTCCCTCATACTGTTGACTGTCTCTTCAGAATGCATTACATTGGTCCTTAACATTAATGTCATGGAGATGTTCATATATTGTATCCTTGAGAGCTCTCTTTGTCTCACCTATGTAGAAATTTGAACAGTTTCTACATTATGGTATGTGTACTATTGAATGGGTGAGATGATTGCAGTATTTAAGGCTTTTCACCATGCCATATCCTTTTATCTGTATAGAGTCTCCCTCCTTTATGTAAGAGCAGAGCTTACATTTCCCATATCTGTATGTTCCAAAGGTATTCCATCAGTTACCTGGTGCCTTATCCATCATTTCAATATAGTTATTCAAACTCCAATCCTTTTTAAATATAATACAAGGAGTTTTTCCAACCTTCTGTTGGTCAATACCACTGGCTTCAAAAATCTTCCAATTTCTATAATTTCCTAGAGAACAGAAAGGAAGAGAATCGGGTAACTGTGATGAGACACAAGAAAAATCTTACCCACATTATTTAGGTCTAATAAAAAATACATTAAAGATATAGTTGGCATAAATATTCAGAAAAGTGAAAAGGAAATCCCAAACACTATTGGAAGAGAAAAGTTTAATATCAGTGCTCTAGAATGGAGAATTCTTAAAGTTAAGGTTATGATTTCACCATAGATCTTTGAATAAATATATTAGTTTGTACCATGTGGATAATATCAGAAATGCATGATCATCAGCATATCCTTAATCAAATGTCCAATATCCATACAAAACATCTTCATTGATAACTCCAAATGTAGGTGAAGAAGAAACTTCAAGGTAAAGAACTCTGGAATCATAACAGCGATAATATCACTCTATTAAACTAGGCCACATACAATCCTTGAGCCACTCTACACCAAGCAATGTAAAACATAGTTGAGGTTTGATGTCTGCAATTTGCTGAGTCTTGGCCAACCAGACTCCATAAACAACCCACTAGACAGATATTAGGATAAAAAATCAGCAGATATATTCATGGTACAGACCCAATGGATATCAAGAAAAAATAGAGACTATAACTCCTAGCTAATTCATCACAGCTTTCTAAGATGTTACTGACCTACTGAAAAATGTCTTATCCAATCCAAATATCAACCTGCTTGCAAGATGTGGCAGAAACAGCAAAAACAGTCTGGTTACGGTCAATTCATGCAGCAAAGTAAGTGGAATAGCAATCAACAAAGTGCAAAATGCCAAGATTAAATGCTGCACACTGTTCACATGCTAGATCCATGTGAAGAATAATCTGTAAATGAGCAAAGTGATAGCACTGCATGATCCCAAAGAACAACACAAATGCTCCAATTCAAACATGCAGAACATCAAATACAAATAAAATAACTGTAAAACAGCTCTAACATTTAAACTATAAATATATTCACACATCGATAATATGGGCAGTACTAAAAAGTAGAAATAATGTCTGAATGAAATTGTTCTAGGCAGTCTGCTGTCACCATCTCAGGACTTCGGACTTGCTTGCTAACAGGCTTGCTGCCTTCTTGGTTCCTACTGGGGATACAGATACATGGACTTGTTACAGTTTCATAAATGTGCTTGCATGAATACCACGTGCTTTCAGTGGATAAAAAGACAGCATGCACTTGTTTGAAATTTCTCTAGTACTGCCCCCCTTCATATTGAATCTATCATGCTAGAATAGCAGTAAGAATATAGTCAAAGGCCCTTTTCTTTTGCTCTTCAGACCTGCAGCATTGTTTGATCTCCATTGTTTCCTTAAATGGAGTAGTTATGAAGTGACAAGTGTACATATTTGTCTTTGCATATACCAGAACAGAAAAAAACAACTTCTGATTGTTGACATCCATAACAGGTTTCAATGATCAACAGGTATCACTGAGTTCCTTTACTGCAGAGATGCTGAGGTTCTCATCTGACAAACTGTAGCATGGTACCTGAACAAGCAGGGAGGAAATAGTTAAAATGCCCCCTAAAGAAGAAAATCTGGGCATTTAATGTTAGCCTGAAAAAAGACATTTGGTTGTGTTAGTCCAAATCCATAGTAAGAAAGATTGATTAGCAGATGCTTTGATAAAATATTTAACTTTTGGTTTTGGCATCTAACTTCACCCAGCCAGTTCAGTCTGTCAGTCTTCACTGGAGACCAGGCTAGTGGACTTTCTTTCAGGGGAGAACCAAGGTGTTTTTTCTTCTCCCAGGGGAAATTTGACCAGCACATCAGGAAACTATACCAATACTCTTTTTGATAGGTGCTGCAGTTTTGCATCCACCAACTCAAGCAGATGGAATCTCTGTTTAACATCTCATCCAAAGGACAACTCACCCAGGAGTGAAGCAACTCCCTAATGCTGCAGTGCAGTTTTGGCAATCCAATCACCAGGAGTGAGAAAAGCAGGCACAGTCTTCCGGCACCAAGGGCAGCTGTGCTGTTGCACCATTGACACTGCATATATGGTTTTACAAACCACAGACAATTCTATCATATTTCTTCAAAAAAATCTCAAGGAAAACAGACATTTGATGTTTTACTAAAGAAGTTACTTTATTCCACTTATGGAACTATCATTTCCTTTAATGTTTAACTTTTGTCAAAATGGCATCTCACTTGGCCAAGTTTTTTGATCACTCCTTTGTAGCGCACCAGACCGAGTGTCAGATATTGAATTTTGAGAGGGCATAATGGGTTATTTTGAGAATGTTTCTTCTCATTTCACTGCTAATAACATAATACACATTTTACTGCTTAGGTTAGGGCTAGATCCGATTACCCCTGTAGGAATGCCAGACTGTAATCTTTTACAGTTATAGTGGTGGGTCATAGGTGTGGTATACGCACTCGTAGCACAAAATGCAATCTATCTTTTACGATCAAGACCAGAGTATGATTACTCTTTTTAGTGAGTTAATATCATTGTATTGCTTAGATCAAAGTTTTACACTATAAAAACTGGGAAATCATTCATAACCAAAATAATCTATCATATCTAGTGAAGAATGCAGCTTTTCTACAAACCACCCACATACATCAAAAATAAATAAAATAAAAATATGGAGAAGTTGAGCCTTTCCCCTACACTTGCAACCATTTTTACTTAACTGCAATAATTGCTTGATCTCAAAACACTTGAAAAGAAGAGACTCCCCAGGGCAGTGCACCATAGTTTCACGCAAACATCAGATTGCAGTGTTTTACAAGCAAGTGCAATTTTAAGCAAATATCACTATGAAAACAGAACCAGATCACACACACATCAAAAACACATAGAGAAGGACATCAAGATCCTGCTTGATCTGTTCTGAGTTGCTCAGACATGTAAGTTTATGCTTAGTTATTTTTAGTTTTTTATGTTCTTTTTATGATAAACTAACCTTCCTGGGACACATTGATTAATCTGTGTTTGACACAACTTTTCACTTATCCCCATCCACACATTAGGATCTCAAAAATTCCTTAAGCCTAACTTTTACAATTCAGATGTATTTTCCTTTCTAGGTTTGACTACTTATATGTCTTTAAGCCAAGTTCATGTAATGTGCTTTTCTTTAATTCTGTTATTTCAGCAGGAAGATTTGTGCACTTTTGTATACTAGAGGTTCTATATATCTTTTAAAAGGCTTCAGTATACAGAAGCCCTATCTGGGCTTCCAAAGGACTTCAGAGTAGAATTGGTATATATCAGGATAAATGATTAGTTATTTGTTAAAGTTGTTTCAGACCTGGAGGCACTAGGGCATAGTTATTGTTGGGAGATACTAAAGCTAGAGACTTGAACTTTAACTGCATTAGCTTCCACAAACATAAAGTGTGACTTATCGTGTGACTGAATCGTAGATTAAGGTGTTCCTATTTTCATAAAACTCTAATCTTAGGAGAATGAAGAGTTTTCATCAAAATGTCCAGTTTTCCTTCTTTACTGTTTCAGTGATTCAGTTGAGTAAACCACTCAAGTGATCAAAGAGATACTTTTATACTGGCTGCTCAGTTGAAGAGCTTTCTGCCTAAAATAGGATCTCAGACCACTTAAATAGCATAATTTGGAAGTAGATGTGGAGTATGATAGCCTTTGCTGCATATATTAATAAATGTGTCACAGCATACATGTGTTTTATCATCAGTAAGCAAGCTTATCACTCCAGCCTGGACTTATTCCAATAAATATGCCCATGGTAAACGTGTGTCCCACTTTATCAGCAGTATGCAGGCATATCACTGCAGCCTGGACTTTTACTCTAGCAGAGCAGACAGGCCTGCCTTTCAGGCTTTTGATAAATGCATGGTACCTCAACTGAAATTTAGTTATGCCACCCTTCATATTTTCTATATATATATTTCTTCTGCTCTGCCTACACTTACAGTAGTGTAGTGCACTGTAGTGCAGGTTCATGTGTTTGTGTGTGGGGGTGAGTTGTGTGTATGTATATTCCTGGTGAGTTTTTTTTCCACAGTAAAACAGTAAAAATGTGAGAATGCTGTCCATAAAGCATGCTTCAACCATTTTTAATTAGTTATTTCCATACACCTGTAAGTGTGTGGGAATAGTTTATAATCCCGAAATTCTGAAATACCGAATTTCAGAATCTCGAGATCATAAAGCCGAAGGCTGACAATACCGAAACACCAGAAGCGTGAAATTCAAAATCCTGAAGTTCGGAGATTTTGAATTAGCGCTTTTGGTGTTGCCGCTGTATGAATGGATAGGTGGAGATTCACATAACTATTTATGTTTAAGGGTTTTATTTAGGGGATTTAGAGTGTGTCAGTGTGTTGTGTTACTATGATGTGTGTGTGCAAGCGGAATGTAGCTTGTATGGTGGAGTTTTCATGTGTGTCTGTGTAGTGCGACCTTGGAGTTAGAATATTTAAGTGGGGGGGTGTGGGGGTCGCAGTCCCCCACATTGGGGGTGCAGGGGGGCTTGCCCCCCTGCTTGTCTGTAGTGCAGGTTCATGTGTTTGTGTGTGGGGGTGAGATGTGTGTATGTAATATTTGGGATTTCAAAATTTGTGCTTCTGGGGATTCGGTATTGTAAACTTTCGGCTTTATGATCTTGAGATTCTGAAATTTGGTATTTCAGAATTTCAAGATTATAAAGTGAATCCAAGTGTGTGTATAGCTATATCTATATTTATATCTATTTATCTGTCTGTCTGTCTAGCTAGCTAGCTATCAGTCTTTTCACCCATCTTTTGTGTGTTTATTATCTATCACTATTCATAGTATATTATTTTTGGTGCTGAATATTTTTATTGTTGGTATTTAATATTTCAAGAAATGTTTCACTGATTTGACTAATTTATCTTTTATATTGATTCTTCTGTTATTTATAAATGTTTGCCCTATCTTTTCTCTGTTGTACAAGTCCACTGTTATGTTATATTGCACTTAGTGTGTTATATTGTCTGTTGTGCTGGTTTCTCCCTGGTCATCTGCAGAAAATAGCATTCATGCTGAGTCAGAATTTGAAATAAATAGATAGATAGATAGATAGATAGATAGATAGATAGATAGATAGATAGATAGATAGATAGATAGATAGAGATGCAGAGTGGTCAACTGCAGAACCTTTTAAATTTGTTCCCAAATAGCTGCTCATCCCTATGCAGAAGTAATGGGTGTGAAGCAGAGATGTCTTCTTTCTATCTTTGCAGATACCACTCTGGAATTATAGACAAACTCACTAAACTAGGTATAAATCCCTATGTCACAAGATGGGTTGCCAGCTGTCTCACTGACCGAACCCACACTGTGAAAGTAGCAGACTCTAAATCCAACTTCAGACCAGTGACAAGTGGAGTACCACAGGGTTCAGTCCTAGGTCCTCTCCTGTTTGGTATCTACTTCTCTGAAGTACAGGCTAACACAGAAGGTCTTTGGCTAACAAAGTTCGCAGATGACTGCAAACTAGGAGCCATAATCAAATCTCCTAACGATGTGGACATCCTAGAAAAGGGCCTCGCTGAGACAGATGCCTGGTGTCAAAGCCATGGCCTCAAGCTCGTCATTCCTTTTGGTAAAAACTCTGTACCCATGAACTACCACATAGGCGGTAGTCTACTTAACACCGAAAGTGTGATAAGAGACCTTGGGTCACAGGTGGACAGTAATCTCTTCTTTGATAATCATATCGCCACAGTAGTCATGAAATCCTTCTAAGTGGCACACCTCATCACAAAAGGTTTCTCGTCCAGGAAAAAAAGAGGTCATTGTTCCCCTCTACTCAATCACTCATTAGACCCCATTATAAAGTACAATGCCCCTTTTGGTATGTACCTCACAAGACATCTACAACAACTGGAAAGGCCACAGAAATACCACACAAAGAGGATTACTGGCCTCAAACAGATGCCCTATGTAGACCGTCTCAAAAAACTCCAGCTTTACTCTGTCGCATATCGCCTACTCAGAGGCAATCTCTGCCTAACATACAAAGCTATGTCAAACCCAGAGCTGTTGGACATGCTCCACGTAAAGAAATCCCAATCCCTCCGAGCTACAAACTCTAGGGACCTAAACCTTGTCACCACAATAAACAGAACATGCTGGAGGGATAGATTCCTGTCTCAGAGACTTCCCATACTCTGGAACAAACTACCTATCTACATCAAACAAAGCTCCTCATTAGCACTGTTTAAGAAAAATCTTGATGATTGAATGGGAGATAGGAAATTCACCCCGGGGATCACTTCTGTGACTCTGCTTGACAGGGGCACAGGAAAATAATTTTCTTGGGTGGCAAAAGCCAGGGTACCGTTTGGCTAGGCTTATATAGGCCCTAGGGCCAACAGCCTAGTACCTACCTATGAACCTATATATATATATATATATATATATATATATATATATATATATATATGTATATATATATCTGTATGTATATATTTATATTATCTACAGAAAGAAAAAAAGAACGACAGACAGCAACAAGAACACATACATGGGTGCTTGTCCATGTATGTGTTCTTGTTGCAGTCTGTCTTTCTTACAAATACACATATGCATATATGTAGTAGAGGCTCTGCTCACCCTGCACCACACTATTTGTGTGTGGTAACCCTAAACCTAATTCTATCGCTAATACTACCTCCACCCCTAACCTTACACATTACATTATTAAAACCCTTTCTCCTAAAAGTACCACTAATCAAAACAAAAGGCCAAAGAACATGCACATTACTAAACAGGCACAACATTAAATAAATCTCTTTATCTAACTACCATGATTTTCCAATTTTCTGCATGGAGTTGGGACATATCCCTCAACCCCTTAACATAGGAAACCTAGATAAAACTAAAAATAATGGTGGGACAAAGGCCCCAAAATAGGGGAAATTTCTAAATACTGCTCTTATAAACTTGAAAAGTTGCTAGAGTAATATATTTTGCATTAGTATGCATGTTATGAAGGGTATGAAGTCTATATTTCAACTACAGTCCTCAATGATCCCCCCCCCCCCAAAAAAAAAAAAAAACAGAAATTTTATGAGGAACTCACCATAAACAACATGCAAAAATATGGGCAGTCTGCAAAAATCTGGACAGTTCAAAGTTATGGGTTGGGGTATGATGTCAAGTGTCATCATCTCTGTCAATTCAGTGCCACTCTCCTTCCTTCTTCAACAGTCATGCCTGACTGTTGTCACAGGTCTTGTGTCTCATAATCCATCCATCTCTTTGCTGGACTTCCTCCTTTCTTCTTCACCAGATTGTCTTCTGCCTCTCTGCACATGTAAGTGAACCACCGTAACCTGTTGTCTTTGACGTACTCTGTAATTGGAGCTACTTTGGCTTCTGCTCAGATGTCCTCATTTCTTTGTCTGTTCCACAGTGTGCATCCTACCAGCTGCCTCAGGCACTTCGTCTCCATCACTTTTAAATTCCCCAGCTGCTCCATTTTTACTGCCCATGTTTCTGTACAGTAGTACTGGTCATACCACTGTATTGTACACACTACTTTTCAGTTTTTTTGGCATTCTTCTGTTATACAGTACCTCTGACACCCTGTGCTATTTGGTTGCAGACCCTCTGATTACAGCTTTGATGTCCTTATTCAGACTTCCCTTCTCCCCAAACACCCCCCACCGATACTTCAAACTATTAACCTGTTACTCTATGTTTCCTTCTATCTCAGTTCTCGGCTTCTTCAGATTTCTGACAGTTGCTGCCATTACAGCTGTCTAATGTGCATTCAGTTTCATCATACGTGGCTTCAGTTTTGCATTTCCTTTGTTAAAGTTCATGCTCAGAGTCTGCCTGTAATGCCACATCATCTGCACACAGCAGCTTTATAAATCTGTCCTCGCCAAACTATTTCTTAAAGTAGTCCATCACCGATATGAACAACAATGGGCTTAGAGCTTAACCCTGGTGTGCACTCACTCCCACTGGGAACCCATCTGTGAGACAGAACACTGTTTGTACTCGAGTCACTGGGTCCTTGTACACAGCCTGCACTAATTCTACTAGTGTTTCTGGGACTTAAAACCACCACATGACTGCCCAAATCAGCTTTCTTGGGAATTGTCATATGCTTTCTCCATGTCACGAAATGACCAGATGGACTCTTTCCTCATCTCTAGCTTCTTCTCAACTATCTGTATCACTGCAAACATTGGGTCAGTTGTGCTGCATCTTGATCTGAATCCAAACTGCTCATGTTATTACTTTCTACTACTCTGCAAATGTTGTTATCAGTCACCCCTCTTCAAAGCTTTTATGCAGTGTGACAGGAGTTTGGCATCTCTGTACTGCTCACAGTTGTAAATGCCCTCTTTGTTCTTGAATTCTGGCATTGGTTATGCTTATTCTCCAGTCATCTGGGATACACCTTTGTCCTAGTACAAATTTGAGTACCCTCAGGAGCTGCTTCTCTCCTGTCTCATCCAACAACTTTATCATATCTCCTGTGATATAATCTAAGCCTGCTGTTTTCCCTTATCCATGCTCACTGATCTTGAGGATGCTGCTCTCCACAGCTGAAGCCCAAACCCTTTGGTTTATACAATGCTTCTCTGAAAGGCACCATCTAGAGTCTGTGCTGCAGGCCACAACCTCATTCTTGGTTAAGTTTGAGATGGAAACACTCTGCATGTTTTTGGGAGGTGGAAGAGACTCCATAGAGACACAGGGAGAACATGAAAGCTTAATACCACCACGTTTTTCAGTCAAACATTGTCTTTCCTACACACTCTTACATACGTATATATATATATATATATATATATATATATATATATATATATATATATATATACGCACGCACACACATATATATATTTATATGGGTCCACTTCTGAATCTCAAAATACTGAAATTTTGAATTTCAGTATCTTGAGAGACCAGAATACAGAACGTCCAGAAACACAAAAACTCACAACACTGAAATGCACAATATTGAAAAAAACTGAATACAAGTAAACATCCAACACTCCCTGATATAAAAACAAAAAACATTAAGAAACGCAAAAAGAAATAACACTATACCATATGTTTTTTTTTACACCAACTCCGAGATCACACTAACATGAAAAAAACTATAAAGTTACTTTTACTCACCCTACACTCCCACTGCACACTGAAATAACTACACCCATTAGTAACATACACACCCACACACACACACACACACACACACACACACATACACACAAAATGCACCACTTTCAACACTAACACACACACACTCAATCACCTACCTATCCCAACCCACTCCTAACACATCCCAAAAAATTACAAAATAACAAATATCTTCCCAAAACCGTTAAACACTAACAACCTACCTGAATCTTCGCACATAACCACACATCGGCAACCATGTCAAAACATGTCAAAATCCCCAACCACACTGCACCTTAAAGACATAGCAAACCGATTGGCTGACTGAACGAGCTATTCTTGCCGCCAAGAACAAAGACGTCTACGAACTTAACAATATTATTCAGTCTAACATTCAAAGCGAGGCAGTCACATACAAGTCCGTCGACACTGTTGTGGAAGCAGATGAAGCGGTTAATTATCCAACAGAATTTTTGAATTCACTCGATCTGCCAGGGATGCCACCGCATGTACTGCAATTGAAAATTGGCGTGCCAATTATCATGTTGCGAAATATCAACCAGCCAAAGCTTTGCAACGGCATGCGGCTTGCAGTAAAAAAATTAATGAGCAACGTCATAGAAGCAACAGTCTTGACAGGACCTTTCAAAGGTGAAGATGTCCTCATTCCTCGCATGCCTATGATTCCAACGGATATGCCATTTCAATTTAAGAGATTGAAATTCCCAATTCGATTGGCGTTTGCAATCACCATCAACAAAGCTCAGGGCCAGTCTTTAGAATTGTGTGGTTTACATCTACACACGGATTGCTTCTCACATGGACAATTATATGTTGCATGTTCTAGAGTCGGCAAACCAGACAATCTCTATATCTGCACAGACAATGGAACAACAAAAACTATTGTATACCCACAAGCGTTGTGAAATTAAACATATTAGAAACATGCGCTTTCTCTTTTCTTTCTTTTCCATTTAACCAGACTGAGCCACAGCAACGAGTGGCCGGGTACAGCTAGTATATATAGTATATATATATATATATATATATATATATATATATATATATACACATATATATATATATATAAATTGCGAATGCTCAAAATATCGAGCATACTGGACCTCGAACTTCCTATCGTGGGGCCCCCCACTCCCCCCGTTAAATATATATTCCAACTCCGAGATCACACTATAGTGAGGAAAGAGCAAATATCCCATTCTTCACTGTACTGCGATCTCAGAAAAAGCACTTCAAGGTCCAGTATGTTCAATATTATGAACGTTCGCAATTTGTGCGACGATTTGCTCATATGATATAGGCCCTATATAGATATATATATATATATATATATAGTAAATCACACTCAGGCAACAATGCAGTCTGCAGCTACTTCCCATCCATATAGTCTAAGAAGGAATTGGTACTACAAAACTATATATATATATATATATAAATACTATACCTTTAGAGCCAGAAGAGCAGTGTCAGTCCACCCAGGCATTCTAAATGTATGTGTTATGATAGTGAAGCTTTAATATTAACAGTGAAACTTAATAGTTCTCATTGTGCTTATATTACTAACTGTTTGAGCCTTGTGTCCTCTCCCCCCAGCTTGTGCAGTAATCCCAACTGCCCACTAGACATTGTACACCTAATTCAGGTCCTTCCTTTTCTCTCTGATTAAAAATAACCTTCAAGCAACTCTTTTAGTGCCGTTTGCCTTAGTTTTGTATCACTTGAGCCCCGCCTGTTTATTTGGGTCTCTGTAGATTCCCCTTCATTACCAATGTAGCTCTTTACTCTAATCTGTGTATAAACTGGCTACTAATAAGCAAGTCTATGTAAAGACACACTCCCAGCCTTAATAAATGTTGCTTTCGCATCTTTCCTTCACCTTACAGGTAGAGTTTGTATTACTACTCACCCCCTCCGAGGCCTTTACTCATAGTTTTCCACTGCTTGCCTCTCTGATTTGGCTGGTTTCTTTGCATTGCACCTGGTTCACACCCTTTTTGCTACCCCCTCCCCCAATACTAAGTCTATATTAAATTCCTGATGTTTATGGAACCATCTTCAAATTACTAGTCTCCCATCAGGACACAAGTGCCCTTCAGCAGTTGAATTCTGCTCGCTGGTAAGCTATTAGACCTCAGGAATTTCTTAAAGTGCTGTTTTTGACTAATTATTTGGAGCTATTCAACAGGCATTCATTTTCTGATTCTTGACTACTGCTGTGCTGTTCGTAAGTATTCAATTTAGTTTTCTTGTGTGCACAGGATAGTTTGCTGCTAAATGTATTGTGTACGATTTATTGACTGGATTCCAAACAACGTTATGGCTCTGTGATGTGTTAACTGTTGAACTACTCTCTGCAGTCCACAGCTGCCTCCCCACCCATACAGTCTTGGAAGGAGACAGTACTGCAAAACTAAATCAGGGACATACCTTTTCAGCTTGAAGAACAGGGTCAGTCCACCTAAGCATTCTAAATGTACGTTTTATGACAGTAAAACTTTAACATTAACATTGTAACCTAGTAGTTCTCAGTGTACTAGTAATACTGACTGTTTGAGCCTTGTGACCCCCCCCCCCAGTTTGTGCATTAATGATAACTGCCCAATAGACAGTATACACTTAATTCTGAACCTTCCTATTCTCTGTGATTAAAAATAACCATCGAACAGCCGTTTCAGTGCTGTTTGCCTTAGTATTGTATCACTTGAGCCACACCTGTTTATTTGCATCTCTATCAATTCCCCTTCATTACCAGTGTAGATCTTTACTTTAATCTGTGCACAAACTGGCTACTAATAAGCAAGTCAATGTGAAGACACACTCCCAGCCTTAATAAACTTTGCTTTCTCATCCATCCTTCACTTTGCAGGTACAGTCTGTATTATTAAATATGTCTCTGTAAGGTCTTCACTGATTTTGCTATCTAACTGCTTCTCGAGACTTACTCAAGCCTCCTCCTACCTGCTCCACTCTCTTATGTACAGTGCCCCTCTACTTACACATCTCCAATGTAGCCTAAAAAAACAAACTGGAAGCTTGATGTAACAAAGTCTAAAAATTTGATACAGGGTCCAAATAGTCTGCCCATCACTGCCATTTCTTCCACTCCCTAAACTGGCTTGAGCTTACTAACTTCCTGAAATTCATACAACTCACCACTACTCACAAACTCATATTCCAACCCTCCATCTACCCATCTCTTGCATATGTCTTAACCCCTTACCTACCCAGTCATACTCTTAGATCTGAAAACCAAAACATCCTTAAAAATCTATAAACCCCTTCGCCTGCCTAGCCAATTACTTTATCACACTCCTTAGCTAAACTATGGAATTCTCTCCCCCCTCCCTCTCTCCTCCATCCTTACCTTACTTCAAAGTGGGACTGTTCCTGCTCCCTTTCCCACCTAAATTACACTGTCATCTTTTTCAAATCTCCCATCAATCCCATCTACCATCACCTCTGATGACTACTAACATTGTTCTTACAACAAACACTAAACTTGTATAAACACTTTATGACTTGTACGTTTAATTATATTATCTGTAATACGTTTTACTTTTGACTTTATCTGTATTTTAACATTTGAGTTTTTAAACATATTACTCCTTGATTTTGTATTTTAAATTGTATACTTATACTTTTGTATACTGTATATTCCATACTTGTGTTATATTCTGTTAGCTGCTTTTGGAACTTTTCTCCCCAGGCCTCCACTGAAAATGGGCACTGCTTTGCCCTGTGGGACTTCCCTGGTCATCAAACTGGAAATAAATAAATAAAGGTGTGTGTGTGTGTGTGTGTGTGTGTGTGTGTGTGTGTGTGTGTGTGTGTGTGTGTGTGTGTATATGTATACATTTATCTATATATGTATACATGCGTACTTATGTGTGTGTGTTTTTGTGTGTGTGTATATGTATACATTTATCTATATATGTATACATGCATACGTTTGTGTGTGTATATGTATACATTTATCTATATATGTATACATGCGTACGTATGTCTGCGTGTGTGCATGTTTGTCTCCATATAACTGGTGTAAAGGATCATCTCCTTCTCAGACATTTCCACCTTCAGAATGCATACTGTGTCTTGTAGATCTTGTGGAGAGAAGGCTATGGCATGTATAGTGTGTGTTTGTCTTTATATAACTGGTATAAAGGATCATCTCCTTCAAAGACATTTCCACTTTCAGGGTGCATGAGTCCCTTGAGAGATGGGTACGTGCATATTGTGTCTTGTAGATCTTGTGGTGAGAGGGGTATGGCACGTGTGTATATGCTTGTCTTTATATAACTGGTATAAAGGATCATCTCATTCAAAGACATTTCCACCTTCAGGGTGCATGAGTCCCTTGAGAGATGGGTACGTGCATACTGTGTCTTGTAGATCTTGTGAAGATACGGGTATGGCACGTGTGTGTGTGAGCGTGCGCACGTATGTATGTGTGTGTTATGTGTGTGTTTGTGTGTGTATGTGTGTGTGTTTGTGTGTGTATGTGTGTGTGTTTTTGTGTGTTTATGTGTGTTTTTATGTGTGTGTATATGTATGTGTGTGTGTTTTTATGTGTGTGTGTGTGTGTGTGTGTGTGTGTGTGTGTGTGTGTGTGTGTGTGTCTTTATATGTGTGTGTGTGTGTTTTTATGTGTGTAAGTGTGTAGTTCCCTGGTCTGCCTTCCATGGAAGGAATGCCCCCTTTATAGACATTTTTAGCTCATGTACAACGTACTATTTGTCCTGATTCTATATGCTTCATATTCAGCTAAGGCAGCCCATTTTATACATCTCAGATTACTTTACTCATTTAATCTTTTTTTAATCAATTGCTAGACTATATGATACTTTGAACTGTGGTATATCAAAAACAGGCTTTGGAGCATACTTTGAGATGAAACATAACTTGCTAGCATTGTTTATTGTCGTTATGTTTTAAACCTACTTTTTAAATAATGATTGCTGTTTGTGTGCAGTAAAGGTGCAACAAAGTGTCCCATAAATAAAGGCAGTGTGATGTTATTTAAACTGTCTTACAAAGCCTTAAATGCATTTCTAAAGTTACTTGAGCAATGCAGTGTTCAAAACTCGGTAATTTCTCAGAATGGTGCATAGCAGTAAATCATTTGGCATTTAATTTAGGAAAGCTTATCAGAAGCAGTATGTCATTATTATTGTCTGTTTGCAACAGTATGGTTCTTTTTCATTTAAAATTCATTTTTAGCTGTATTCCATTGCCATCGTTCTGCAGGCATGATGTTTTCACCTTCAGATTTCTCATATTGCCCACCCTGGGATTTATTAACACATATACCAAGTGTACACTAAATGTACAACATTCTGAGTGAATAAACAACACAACTATAACTCACACCTTCTTCCTACTTTTAGTTTTCCGACTGATTTTCTTGCAGCCATAAATATCGAGGAGGATTCATAAAGGTTACCACAAAGTGTAGACTACATGTACAGTTAGTTTAATCTTTCTTAGTGACTAGAAAAGTAAAAAAAATGTGGTAGGGATGTTCTTCAAGACAGATCGTATATATTTAGTATAGGTGTTAATGAATCTAAATAATGCTAAGAAATATTCACTTTTGCTAGCTTAGCTCTTTTAACCTGCTTCCTAGTGAGAAACATTTAGTCAGCATTACTGTCTGAATGTAATTATTGTACAGCACAGTGCAAAAGGCAAGAGAAAACTAGTTGGCACAGATCTATTTATGACAACTGTATGACTGCATACTACTTTATTTACTGGAGATAAATTGCCTGGTTATCACTTAAAATAGTTGAGTCACATAGATTGTTAGCATGAATGGTCTATTATAAGCAGTGTATCAACACTATCTATGGATGTCTGGCATTGGGCATTATATACAAAGTACTTTCAGATTTTCTGCCTTAAAATATTTCTAGTAACAGTAGTAATCATTTCTATAGGCTGAAGCAGAGGATAATAATGATCCACAGAAAGAGACTGAATAGTGTATACTACTACTTTTATTTCAAAAAATACAATCAGGAATGCTTATTCATATCTGATGTGATGCATTAAATCAGAGTACTCCTTTTGTATTTGTGTCATTTCCTCTACTTAAGCAAAGCTTTTAGTAAATATTTGTCTCTTCTAACCAGGCATTTTATAAATAGAAACCACATAGCCTTGTTATTTTTCACAACTGCTGATGCACCACAGAAAAAAATATATGAAGAAGTTTTATTTGTTAGCAGTTACACAGATTATTTTGCAAAATAAATCTCAGAACACTTTATTTTAGGTTTTTTTACCGCTTCTGTTTACATTGGCATGGTTTGGGTTGTTCTTTCCCTGTAGTACAGCTTCTGCTATGAATCCCTTATGCAACCCACAGTCACCCCTTCAGGATTCTGACCACACTTCAATCCTTCTCCAGCCTTGTGGGCACAGCACATCAGAAGCCTGACCTAATCTGAGGAACCATCACCCGTAGGTCAGCCTGCATACTCACTCTGTGGAGCTCTTTCAGTAGTGAGTCAGACCACTGGCTAATGGTGGGTGACTAGAGAGATGCCATAGCCACTGGCAAGGTATGTTTGATTGCTCTTTGATATCCCTTCCCTAACTTCTATGGTGATGTCATACTTTGACGCTGTGCCTTGCCATTAGCTGAGATTCCTGGGTCTTTGCTACCCTGGGCTGTAAGGTAGCAATGCATCCAAACATGCCCAAAGATATTATCTCAGCTTCTTCTTGAAGTCATGATTACCCAGAGCAATGAAACTAGCCACCCTTCTGCCACACATCTCACTACCCAGGAATAGACACACACAGAAAAGTAGCTATGATGGGGTAAAAGGGGCAGCTGCTCAGGCAAATGGTGTCAAGCGGCACAAGCAATGCTTGTGGCTTGGATGTTACTGCAGTACTGGCATTCATTTTCTCAAGGCTAGTACTCAATTTGTTGTCAAGGCTGAAGTGCAGGTTCTTTAGAATGTAACAAGTTATTTGTTACATTTATAATAATTGGTTTGCTTCAGTTTAGAGAATTGTTTTGCCCACAACTAGGATGAGAGGACATTTCCTATTTTGTTGCTTCTCGTCTTAGTGTTGATTGATGCTCCTGATCATGGAACTAAATAGTCATGTGGTTGTGGGCAGGCACATCCTCTCTGCCTGCTATCCATCTATACCACTAGTGAGACTGCTGTTAGTATACCATTAAGATAGTGAAGTAATGGTTATATAATAATAGTCCAACCACTACATTTTTTCCAATGTCCTGTCACTGCGAATAAGGAAACTATTCCCTGCTCTCAGTGCTTTCTGCAGCACCCATGTCTTAAGTTACTAAATGTTCCATCATTCTTTTGTTACATTGTGAGGCATTTTGAACTGAAGTGAACAGTAGATCACTTACTAATGTTAATTCGAAAGCATACATTTCTTACCCCCACTCACACTATCTTACTCGTGTGGGTGAATCCTAATATTATCTTGTCCTTGCCTTCTGAAAAAACCTTTCCCTAACAGCACCGGTATGACAGACATTCATATACTACACATAAAGAAAAATTCATACAAACACTAACACATACTCACAGACACACAGTCATTCACATACTCACACACATGCACAACTAAATCTAGCCCCTTACCTAGAGTTTATCCTAACCCTAACCCACAAATATGAACATATTCCCACCCCTAATAGTGACCTACTTACTATAACTAAAAGAATTTTAACATCACCACATGAAGGTGCAGTAATCTTCCTATAGCAAAACTCACATTTCATAATATGGGTGCTCTGTAAAAAACACCACAATTCCCATTGTAGAGCAAATGAACAACCAGCAAAATGAAATACTTCCATCACTCGTACTCATGCTAACTAACTATACATATATGAAAATGTAGAGATACAGATATAGATATGTATACATAGACACACACACACACACACACACACACACACACACACACACACACACACACACACACACACACACACACACACACACACACACACACACACACACATTCACAGAGAGAGAGATGAGGGAGATAAGAGAAAAAAGGGAAGTGGGTGAAAAGTAAATGGAAAATGTTTTACAGCAGTAAAATAATCTCAGTCCACAGGGTAAAGCCCCTCAACGATCCAAATTAATATAATCCAGTGAAAAAATCAAGAGGAAGCACCATATAAAGTGAAGGAGACTTTGTTCACATAAAACACATCCAAATATAAAATAGTAAGCACTTTCGAGTTCCTAACAACAATTCTTCAGACTTAATTAAGATTATACTAAATGGAAAATGTACATAAAACTGGGGATGACTACAGGAAGAATGAGGCTTTCGAGTTCCTAAGAATGCTTCTTCAGACGTAATTAAGTCTGAAGAAGTGTTCTTAGGAACTCAAAAGCACTTACTATATTATATTTGGATGTGTTTTATGTGAATAAAGTCTCCTTTGGTTTATATGGTGCTGCCTCTTGTTTTTTTCACTGGATTATACTAAATGGAAAATGTACATAACGCTGGGGATGACTAGAGGATGAATGAGGCAGCAGGAGTCCTTGGACACACATAAGGAACTCACACCAACAAGGATAGATATGACACAGGTGGGGGGGGGGGGCAGGGGAGACCCACACAGATAAAGGATAAACAAATGTGTGGGGAGGAGATGGGATGCAAACAACTTGCCAGTTGCTGGCCAGGACACATTACTGCAACCCAGAAGGTGGTGTTTCTGAACCCATGTGTTCAGTTCCAAGGACCCATACACACCCTGTTTACCTAATGGCATTAGTCAGTCAGTTTGCAGAGGCTCTTACATGCTGCAGGAGGGTTCCTTGATGGCGATCTTGCATATCTATATCCAGGCAGCCATAGCCTCTGCTATATGCACCAATTCTGATACAGCTAGTGCTGCAATTTGTGCAGGGTACCTGCTAGGCATAGGCAAAAACCTTCCCAGGTAAGGCATTCTCACCTACTCACTAGTATCAGCCAAAGCACTGGGACGGCAACAAGCTGCACCTTACACACCTGTGGCTCAGGAGGGCTGTGGAGACATGGAGAAGGGAGATGAAGGGGGAAAACTGAAATCAGAAAGATTACCCAGAGCAGATACAGCAGATATAAGCCAGGAAAGGACATATTGGCCACTAATCACTATGCCTTTAGCCCTTGTGCCTCATGTGCCAGTTAGCATTCTCTGCATGCTCCGTCTGTGCTAAAAACAAACATTCTAGGCAAGTAATTATATAACACATATGGCTATGTGGATAAACAAATCACAATTCAACAATACTGCTCAACATACACATGTGCAAGGAAGCAGAATCCTTACCTAACACAAGAAATGGAAGGATGTATATGCACAAAGGGACAACAATGCAGTCAAGTTTCACATTACAGAGCCGCTGTGTGTATGCGGTAAAGCAGACACAGCTACATTAAACATAATTTTGTGCAATGATGCAAAAGCATGCAATGCTCTCCAGTTATGTGCAGGGTCATATTCCTCTGTACAGTCATACAACAACATAATGCCACAATAAAATAATAGCTATCCACAGCCAACTCAGCAGACATACAATACAATCACCCACTACAAATAACATGGAACATTTTAATACCTAAATTATTAAATAAAAAAAGAGAATCAGCAGCTTCCAATTGCAAACAGCAAAATATATTTATTAAATGTAGTTTTGTACTCCATAGATATGGTAAATACTAACCCATCCAGGATGTCCATGCCTAAACTTTGCTTCCCATCCATAGAGATCTCCTGAATGACAGCAGTGTAGATCATCATACCATTGCTAGCACAATTCAGTAGAATGTGGGTGTTAGTCATCTTAGCAGGGCTGCCAGGTCATAACAGTCATCTACCATCTTGAAATGACCTGCCTAAGCATTCTAACATCTCATCACTGAGTTAGCTGTGCAAGAAACGAAGCATAATTTTGCTGTCCTTTGTACACTAGGCAGGTTCTCTCCAGAGAGCACTAACATTGGCAGCTATCTCCACAAATGTATAGCAGAACAAAATAGCAGTGTGAGAGTGTTGCCCTACATAGTACTCTGAATCTTGTGTAGAATAGCATACTGCCTCTTAGATATGCAACATGTTTACATTTACAGCTTGTATGAAAGAGCAGGCATGGGCATGCACAGACACTGGGGATATGCAGCAGATATAGTTATCAACACCTCAAGGCATTGTCTGTTGTGAAACACAACAACATCTAGTTCCATTAGCATAAATAGTGCGCAAACTACGACTTAGTAGTGACATTCATCAGCAATCTGATATTTTGGATTGCAAAACATGCATTAACAGAACATGAGTAGCTGAATTATTTTGGCAACTTAAACCAACTTCTCAAGCACAGAAGCAGCAAATACATGGGTAGTAAGAGATGGAACACAAGAGGTACATGGAGCGATACATTTATGTGGTAGAGGTGTTAACTCCATTTTGAATACACATGCAACTGAATCTCTGTTAGTTAAGATTATTGTGCAATATTACATATGCTGTAACTGGTACCCACAGCTATAGTTTACTGTATCCATGCACTAGTTCACATACATGTCTTGCAGATGAAGGCAGTCTGGTGATGCAGGGCAGCCACCTCATCAACAAGGTAGCAGGAGGTGACATACTGAACATATGAAGCCTCCAAAATGTGTGTACACTAAAGTATATAGTTATGTTTCATTGTACCAGTCTACTTCCAATGTGACATATCTCTGAGCATCCACACAAGCTTTTCCAGTCTCTCGTCCTACTCCAGTATGTATACTCATGTCTGAAAAAAATAAGGGATGATAAAGGCTGGACATGTTTAGCTCTAAAGAGTGTTGTGTCTTGTTACAAACTCTCAGAACACAAGGAGATATGATGTCTGGGGGAGGTGGTTACCAACCAATCTCAGTAACACTAAGTAGAGGGAAAGAGTGGTGCATGGTGTCAGTGCTGTGAGTGGGAGGAGCTACATCATATACTGCCTCAGACTCACAAGCACAATGATTTCTAGATTTTATTAACAAAAATACACTTCAACAGAAAGCATGTTCACCCACCAGAGGTTCAGACATATTGAACCTGGTATTCTCCAGTATGGGAGAGTACTTCATACCTCCCAGTCTCATGTCCTCACTGGTGAGGTTGGACCCCAGCAAACCCAGTAACAGTTGCAAAGCAAACTACATCCCATTAAGTGATAGTTTGTCAAAATTTAGTGCACCTCCTAAACCCGAGTTCACAGTAAACTATGCAGAACTATTCATAGAGAGCTTGTAGAACTATATGAATTGCTGTATAGAGGCTGCTGTACTTACTAGAAGTAATCCCAAAACAAACTCTAAAAATGAACAGCACTGGTTGTATGGTAACCTTAACAGGGTGTATAAAAAAGGACAAATGTCATGGGTAAAAATCAGGAACAACAACTCCCATGAAGATAAGAGTTTTGTAATTCAACTAAACAGAAAACTCAGAGGACTAATTGAGTCCAACAAGGCCACTTATGAGGTTAAGATCACAGGCAAAAGACAATGACCACAAGACCTTCTGCAGCTAAGCCCTTAACCTCAAAGGCAGCACACAGCAGTGTGCTGAACTGGTGTCAAGTGTGTCACCTTCAATGAATAGAGTGGCATGACAAATCTGTTTGCATAAAATTCAGCTCAAACTTCAACTCCCCACCCCCCCCCATAAAATACCTACTAGCATAACCCCCTCAAATATTATCAGGGATCAGGTCCTGGTGGTGCTTGCTAATGCCAAAAACTCATCCTAAATGTATCATGACAATATCCTGAGATGCCTCCTAAAAAGCTTGAAACACAACCTTCCAGGACCACTTGAGTCAATTTTCAACTATAGCCTCTAAATAGGCTTTGTGCCATGAGAATGGAGGACTGCATTACTAATCCCACTTCACAAGAGTAGACCATCAACCAGCTCCAGAAACTACAGACCCATTATTCTGACTAGTCTAATATGCAAAACCAAGAAGCAAATTGTAGAAATGATCAATGAAGACATAGGCAACCATCAGACACTGGACCCAACCCAGTTTGGCTTCATCAAGGGAAGGTTCTGCCTACTTAACCTGGTGAACATCTTTGAGAAAGTCACCAAAGCAATGGAAGAAAAGAAAATAGAAAATACCGCCAACTTGGACCAGACTAAAGTGCACAATATAATATCCCACTTGTGTATAGGTTCATAAGTAGGTACTAGGCTATCGGCCCTGGGGCCAATACAAGCCCAGCCAAAAAGGTACCCTGGCTTTTGCCACCCAAGAAAATTATTTTCCTGTGCCACTGTCAAGTAGAGCCAGAGAGGTGATCCCCGGGGTGAATTTCCTATTTCCCATCCAATCATCAAGATTTTTCTTGAAGACTGCTAATGAGGAGCTTTGTTTGATATAGATAGGTAGTTTATTCCAGAGTATGGGAAGTCTCTGGGGCAGGAATCTATCCCTCCGGCATGTTCTGTTTATTGTGGTAACAAGGATTAGGTCCCAAGAGCGTGTAGTTCTGAGGGATTGGGATTTCTTTAAGCAGAGCATGTCCAACAGCTCTGGGTTTGACATAGCTTTGTATGTTAGGCAGAGTTCACCTCTGAGTAGGCAATATGCGATGGAGTAAAGCTGGAGTTTTTTAGATGGTCTGCGTAGGGCATCTGTTTGAGGCCAGTAATCCTCTTTGTGAGGTATTTCTGTTGCCTTTCCAGTTGTTGTAGATGTCTTGTGAGGTACATACCAAAATGGGCATTGTACTCTGTAATAGGTCTAATGAGTGATGAGTAGAGGGGAACAATTACCTCTTTTTTTTGAATGAGAAACCATTTGTGATGAGGTGTGCCATGTAGAAGGATTGCCTGACTACTGTGGCAATGTGATTATCAAAGGAGAGACTACTGTCCACCTGTGTCCCAAGGTCTCTTCTCATACTTTCGGTGTTGGTATACTACCGCCTATGTTGTAGTTCATGGGTACAGGGTTTTTACCAAAGGGGATGACAATGCACTTTTTGGCATTGGGCTTGAGGCCATGGCTTTGACACCAGGCATCTGTCTCAGTGATGCCCTTTTGTAGGATGTCCACATCGTTAGGAGTTTTGATTATGGCTCCTAGTTTGCAGTTATCTGCGAACTTCATTAGCCAAAGACCTTCTGTGTTAGCCTGTACTTCAGAGAAGTAGATACCAAACAGGAGAGGATCCAGGACTGAACCCTGTGATTCTCCACTTGTCACTGGTCTGAAGTCGGGTTTGGAGTCTACTACTTTCACAGTGTGGGTTCTGTCAGTGAGCCAGTTGGCAACCCATCTTGTGACATAGGGATTTATACCTAGTTTAGTAAGTTTATCTATAATTCCAGAGTGGGGGATGGTGTTGAAAGCCTTGGCAAGATCTAGATAGGCTGTGTGAACCACCTTACCCTTGTCTACGGCTTTGATGACTGCTTCAAAGAGGTGTATCAGGTTTAGGAGACATGATCTGCCTTTTACAAACCTGAACTGGGTGGGGTCCAGAGTTTGGAGATTACCAATGTTTTTGTTTATAAGTTCCATGATGATACGCTCCATGGCCTTGCAGAACAGGCTCATCAGGCTAATGGGGTGGTAGTTCCCGGGGTCCGTGGTGGCTCCCCCTTATGGAGTGGGATAACTGTCGCTGTGTGCCATTCAGCAGGTACAAAGCCTGAGGTGAGGCTATGATTGAACATGATACTTAGGTGTGGTGCCAGTTCGTTTTGTAGTTCATGTAGAACGCAGCCTGGGATGTTGTCTGGTCCCATGGATGCTGTGTTCTTGGTTTTAGAGAGTGTGTTTTTACCTGTGCAGCCATGATTACAGGAACTTTGCATTCTTCCGGTATAGAGATGGGCTCTTTTGGGGGTGAGAGGGGTATAAATTAGCACTGAACCTATCTGCCAGGATGTTGGCAATATCATTTGGGTCTGTATATTTAGTGCCATTGTGCTGTAACTCAGAGCAGATCTGAGTGTTGCCATTGAGATACATATGGGAAAACAAATCATGGAAAGAAGGGAGTAAAGCACAAGTTTCCCTTAAATATTTTTATTTTTGTTTGGGTAATGAATGCAATTATTCAAATTTTATGTTGGTAATGGATGAAATGTTATGGAAGATAGGAAAGGAAATCAAGGTAACAGATTTTCTGTCTTATGCAGATGATTTGGTTATTTTAGAAAAATGAAGTTGTGATGGGTAACAAAAAGTATTATAAGAATTTACAGGTTATTTAAAAAAGTGGTAAGTACATATGAAAATGATATTCTATGGTAATTAATAAAAATAAAAGGAAGGATGAAGGAAATTGATAAATATGATATAATATTAGTTACAATTTGTGTATTTTGGAAAAGGTGTGAAGGACTATTATGTAACAAAAACAAAAGAGATGACTATGTATTTGCAGAATTATGAAAATGGTTGTGGAAAAGGCATTGGGGAGGACAGATGGAAATGGGAATGGAGGAAGTATGTATTGCAACTTGAGTTCTATTACTTATGAAAAAATTGTAAAAATTATGTTAATAGTTTACTATTGGCATTTCAAATACACTCCAGTCGACCATTTAAAATGACTCTAAATGTGGAATTTGGAATGCTGAAAAGTAAGCCAAAACAAAAAGGAATACAATGACAACCATGGTTCGATGTATTTGACATAGCAGGAGGTGACATCATTCACCTCCTGCTATGCATATTAACATACCGTTAAACTGTACAGTCAACACTATGTTAATTCTAGTGTTTTGTATGGGGGTCATGCCCCCTTGCACACCACATCCCCTGTAACTTAAATATACCAGCTCTGAGATTGCACTTCAGTGAGGAAATGGGCTAATTCCCTGCTCCTCACTGAACCGCAATACCTCTGCACAATGTCGAACCCAAATGCTCAAATTACACTACCCATTCACTTTAGTTTGGTTGATTGATTTGGGTTCGATATTCTGCCTACTTGAAAACTGCAAGTCAACCATATACCATTCAACCGATGCAGTTTCAAGGTTTTCATTGTAAACCAAATAGGATAGCTATGCGGTTGCAAAAATGAGTAAATAATTTATAATAATGTGTAAGTAACATATACATAAACAAAGCAGCCCCTCCTCTTTTTGTGCTGTGGTATCTCTGATATCCACTTTAGCTACCACAAACTCAGGCAGATGGTGCCTCAGTTTAATGTATCATCTTTAGTGTGATAGTCCCTGGAGTGCGGCACCCCGCCCCCATGCTGCACTGCAGTGTTACTATTGGAAAATTAATCCATGTTCCAGATTTGACAAGAGAGACCACAGCTTTGTGTACCAAAGACTTCCATGCCACATGTTGAGCTACTAAGATTGCAATACTTTTCAGTTTTCCAGCCCACTCCAAGAAAAACGGCACTTATACAATCAAAAATGCAATAACATAAATTGCCTAGTACTTTTTTTCTGATTTGCTGTAACAACGCCAATAGAAATCATTTAGATCTAAATGTTTTGGGGTAGCACCAAACCTCTCAGTTGATTTGGTCAAGTGTTCTGGAGAAAGGCAAAACAATGGGATGAATAAGGAAAAAGTTTTAAATGTTCCTCTAATACACTTAAACAGTTAACAAAATGGCATGTATTGCATCGCTACAGATTTTTATACCAGTAAGAAGTATAAAACTCCAATATGTGGTATTACTGCCTGACTGCGATCGTGAATAATTTACCATAAAAAAATGTTATAAGGAGCAAGACAAACATCTGAAGCAAAATTAATGACAATCTGCAAAAATATGTACAGTTGAGAGATACAGGTAGCATTCAAAAGTGATACCATCATAACCCATTCCAGGATTTAAATTATCAGATGCAGCTCTATACAGCAACACAATTTCCCTTAAGAGGATACTTGGGAGCATACTCCAGACCTAGGGCTGGACTCTCTCTCTCTCTCTCTCTCTCTCCAGGCCCCAAACAGGACTCCACAATGACCACTATGGAGCTCTGTGTCCCTTTATAAGTAGTTGAGACACACACTTAGATATTTGATTTGTACACACACACACACACACACACACACACACACACACACACACCTGGGAAAGGCTGGCACACAGTTACCTGTTGTGCCACCAGTCAGCTACTCTAAGACTTCTACAAGGGTGCCCAATTATACTGAGTAAAATTAATACTAATATACATGGTAGAGTTTGACCAATGCAGCAACGCTTTCAGGAGCATAAGTTCTCTTAAGATATTAAAAGTATTCTCTACAAGACCAGCCACAATGAAAGATATAGAAATATTTAATGATAAATAATAAAATAAAAAACATGAGAATACTGAATATCTAGTTACAATAAACTCCAGAGTTTCAGCACAGGAGATATAAGAAATAACACAGTTGAATAGATTCACACAGATGCAGAAAAGCAATACTTAACAAATCTCACTATATTTTACTGACTGACAAAATAATTACTGTTTCCTAGTTAAGGTTCTTACTACAGCAAGGCAAGATTAGGTGTATGGTTGTGTGAGATATCTGTGAGAGATCTTTCCTGTCAGGTTACGAAAAACAAATCTGCTGCCACACTTCCAGAATATCTCTCACTAATATGCAAAAAAAAAAAAAATTCAGTGCTGGTTATAGAATTACATCACATTTGGTCACCTGATTCTGATACAATGCACACCCAGATCTTTGCTAAGATCTGTTGCAGCATCTGAACGCTATAACACAATTTGAAAAAGGTTCACCCTTCCAAGGTAGCAGTTAGTTCACCTCTAAAGATAATACCGTAAAATTCTTAGTCCTGGTTTTCTCAGGCGTTTTTGTCTCTGGCTGCAATCAGACATGTAAGATAAAATCTTTATAGCCTAACCCAACCCATTTAATTTTCAACCTATTTTTCAAAATTCGTTGGAGTGAGATTAATTTCTTCCCATCCTGAATTCTCTGTTAAACATGTACATTTAATCAATTAAAATAATACTGTCTGACATATATGTATATCTCCTTTCTATCCATCAGGATCCACTGTTGATGCATTTTTTTAACAAAAGCAAGTTTACAAATACATTTTTAACACAAACATCTGTACAAATCAGTTTGTTAGTCAAACGACATAAAATTATTTACAAATCTCTAGCTAGCTATGCTAAAATATGTCACACATGCACTGCCCTACTCTCCCTGACACAGATGGCACTACCTCATATTATCAGCTTCTTCTTTTTGAGACAGTTTAGTATGGTTTGACATTACCACAAAATCCATAGCATCAACAAGCAAAATAATTAAAGAAACTACAACTATATTCAACTTCCCTTCTTCTAAATATGAAGCACTATACTTTCTCTTATAAGGTGGAAAAATGAGCTGAATGTGGAATGTTAACTAACAAGTAAGGAGAGAGCTTGCAGCATGGTTAAAATGTTACTTTATACTTGTTTTAGCAGATAATCAGTTATTCAACCATTAGAGACTCTTGAGGAAAGCATTTCAAGTTTCAAAAGTCCAAGGTCCCAGATGGCAAAACATGCAATGATCCCCACCACCCTCAAAAACCACAGACTGCATCTAGGGGTCAAGCAGTACATGAGTGTAAGCTTGCAATATCATGACTATCATACCATCCATTACATTAACATGCAAAATAATTAAATGAACTACAGCCATACTTTTCCGTCCATCTTCAAAATGCTGACTATTACACTATCTTGAACAATTTAGCCAATGGATAAAATGTGACACAGTTACTAAGAGTCAAATTGTGGACTTTATACCCCCAGTATATCTTTATTTGCCAAAAAGGTCACTCTGTTAAAATAAACTTTTCTTTTTGCACGAGTTAGAAGACAAAAAAGTTCTTCAGCAGTTGTAATATATTGTTTTTATTTTATACTCAGCTTTTCAAACATTACAGATGAGAGTAAGTTGAAAATATCCAGGACCCTCACAACCAAAAAAAAAAATGATTCTAATATTCTCTCTTAGCCTGTCTAGCTACAAATTGTCAGTGACAAAAAAAAGTCTTCCCATCTTTTTTATTACTGGGTCATTCTACCCACTGTATTACTAATTTTTTGTTCTTTGACCTATATGTGAGCACACACACACACACACACACACACACACCAATTTCAGCCACTGGTATGACCGTACACCTCTGATATTTACTTTAGGTGAAGTGAATGAATAAATTAATAAATAATAGCCCAAAAGATATTTTATCTCACTGATGTCAGAACCATACAGTGCATCTCCCCTCTGCCCTCTCACCATCTTTGGTCAAGAATCAGAAACAAGGAAAAAAAAACAGGAATAGCTTTTAAGTAGTTCTGTTATGTATTTAGAACATTTATAGAATATCAAGCTTTGCATTATTAAGAATTTTCTAAAGGGTATGAAATCTGAAACTTACATGTCATTACTCCACATATGGTATTGAATCTATGGTGTACGTTGGGTGACAGCTTTCTCTATGTAATACATAGTCACGCTTCTCAAATTTTCTATGTATTTTAGTTCTAATTTTTCCTTCCTCCATGCCTTCTACCATCACATCTAAATAATACCATATGTGGAAATCCTCAGAATAAAGGTGTTATGTAGTGATGATAAAGATTCTGATGAAGAAATGAATAAAACAGCAAGCATGTTTATTAACAGAGGGTATAAACATAATAAAATACAAGATGTTATAAGTAAAATGAATAAAGAGGAAAAAGGTAGGAAGTATAAGCAAAATGTGAAAATAAGACAAAAAACACACAGATGCCGATGAGGATATATTTTTTTGTGATGAAATACACAATTTTAGTGAAAAATTGATAGAGCTGGTGAAATACGGTTGGGATATTTTCAGGGATGACAAATGTATTGAGTATATGTATAATAAAAAAGTGAAATTTTCATATACCAAGGGAAGAAATTTAAAAGATTGTTAGGTACATGGAGCATTCAAGTTACCTAATAGCATCAGATACAAGGAAGTAAGCCAACAGGGAACCTTCCCTTGTGGGAAGTGCAGTGTATGCCCATTTATAAGAAAAAGTTTTTTTAGATATAAATGGTAAGAAATATCAAGAAATAGGCACTTATAATTCTGCAGGTGAAGGAATAATTTATAGCTTGAGATGTAATGAAGGAATAATTTTATAGCTTGAGATGTCCATGTAATAAATATTACATAGGAGAAAGCAAAAGAAGTTTAGCAACAAGGTTAAAAGAGCATATATGTGACATTAAAAAAGGCAGTGAATATAGTCCAGTTGATTTGAAATAATACATATAAAAAAGCAATTGAGAAAGAAAGAATCGGTATTAATTTTAAAATGTAATACTTTGAGCCCTACAGAACTTAATCAAGTGAAACTGGAAATGTTTCCTGTAGAGATGTATCTTTAAAAATTTGAAAATGTTAATTGATGTTTTAACTAATTAACTATTTAAAGGGTGATGTTTTACAAGTGTGTTATACTCTGTAAAAGGCATGCTAAAGCTGAGGCGCTAGAGCAGTTTCTTGTATGTGACTTGTATTTTATTAAACTGTCTTTTTGGAATTTCACTGGCTTTTTTTTTCATGTGGTGGAGAGTATTTGACTGCAGCTGTGGTACTTAAATTTTAAATATTGTTTTACGTACTTGTTAACCTTAACCAGAAAAACCTAATAGACTAACTGCCCCTGATCAGGACCTAACCAGGAGTCAGATCTGGTTAACTGACTGGATCAAAGTCAAAAAGTAGGCAAATGATGTTTGTAACAAACCAATTTGTCCCGGGACATCTTCAGGTGGGGCTAGATAAACAGAGTAGCGGGAATTAAGAGGATAAGGGGAGGATAGGTTTAAATGGGATAGAGAGATGTGTTTGAGGAAATGAGGTAAGGATAAGGAGGGGCTTAACGGGTTTTAGGCAAACGTAACTGTGGTAGGAGTCACATTTTTGGCATGAACTTGTTACTGCAAGTATTATGTCCATGATGACAAGGTGCTGATGGGTGAGCAGGTAGGCCTTGGATTTGAGTGGGTGGCATGAGGAAAGGGAATTATTGGTAAGTAACTATGATCAATGGTGGTGGCTGGTGATGAGTTATTGGTGTTGTAACTTTGGTAGTTTGTGAGAGTGTGATACTTATAGGTGAGGAGTCTGTTGGTGGGTGGTTTAACTTGTTTGGATCTGAGTTTTGTGGTATGGGACAGTATGTATGGGGAATGCTGGTGGTGTGCCTCCTCATGGCTGAAGGTCTGGGTGGCATAAGCATCAGTTCGTATTAGATTTACAGTTAGTTTTTTTTTTGTTTGTTTTTGTGGGTTGTTTGTCTTGTCAAGGGGAGTTTGAGGGATTATGGGGGTACTGCAGGTGAGGCACTGAGCCATTGGTGTTAGGGCATCCCGCTGTTCTTAATGTAGTATGGTAGTTGCAGTAGGTGCAGCTTTTATTCGCAATATATACTTTCGATCTTGCCGTTTATTGGGTTGGAAAGGCCGGTTCTCTGGGAAGGCAGTATTTGTGACAGGCAAAGCAGAGTTATGGTGTCCGCAGGGTTTTTGCATCCATTGGTGGTTTAGTATTTCACGCGTAGTGCCTCCTGTTCATGGGAGTTGTGGAGCTAATTTTTCTGTGCTGTAGTTTGTAGTAGCGGGGTTAGATGCATGTGCAATGGCAGCAAGGGATCTCTGTGGCCATTAAACACTGGCAATGGAGTTACTTCTAGATTGCTCAGCAGGATTTATCTGAATGTCCTTGGTAAAGACACTGTTGACCATTTGGTGGAGTTCATGGGGCAGATTACAGCTCCAGATGACTGAATCATAATAAAAAAAAAATTAAAAATGTTTTTGGGAGCCGTCCAGGGAAGATGTGATTGTCATGGAGCAATTGGCATGCTTTGGGACTGACAGTAGAATCACCTCCTTCTCTTCTGCCCATGAAAGCTAGGTAAGCAAGCCTCTCATCTGTCCATGTTGTCACGGAACATTCTATATTAGGTATCCGAGATGGTCATTCCTCAGTGAGTTGTCGTTGCTGGGCAGTCAGTGGAGGATGGCATGCATTTGGGTTTCTGACTTTGGGTCCTTCAGAGTGGTATGGTTGGGGCAAGCTCTGGTGCACTGGTAGTTCATTAGGATGGTAGAAGCGGTGTTGGATTTGTCCCTATTTTCGCTGCTGTGCGTCATTCAGTGGAGGTTGGATTCTGTAGTGCCCCCATTCTCCTGCTTTATTTCAGAGAGCTGAGTTGGCCTGGTGGTGTGTTTCTCTGATGGAGGTTTCAGAGGGTTCTGTTTGATACTTGGAAGAGTTTTCTTTGAAGGGAAAAGGGAAAGCAGTATGGATGCTCATGGGCTTGGAAGGGCTTGCATTGCTGTGCATGCACAGTTGCTGCCATTTGGGAGTTAACAGTTGGTTGTTGGTGCTGTCAGCATAACTCCTAACTGTACAGACTTTCATAGAATGTCCAGACACGAAACCAAATATTAGCATGCATATGTTGAAACAGATTTAGTAACATCTGTAACATTACATTCTATAACAATATGATAGCTATGGATGAAAAATTGTGCTGTAATGTAATTTTATATAGATTTATCTTCAGCATGTGAAAGGATCATACACATAACACTGATGAATAAATTAGTACAACTAGGTATTGATGTACTCTCGATAAGATGGATAGCTGCATGGCTTACAAATAGGACATGGCAAGTATCATACAGCAACTGGACAGGTAAAATCCTTTGTTGTAGTCAGGGTGTCCTTCAGGGCTCTGTCTTTGGCCCTTACTTGTTTAGATTGTATCTTTCAGACCTAACCTTTCATCTGAGGTTTTCTACAATCTATATGCAGATGCCCTGGAATTGGGTAAACTGATTACATGTGTTACAGATAAGGCATGTCTGCAAATTAACTTGACTAATTTGACCAGTTGAACAGAGGAGAATAATATACTGATAAATACATCAAAATGTAAACCTAGGAGATTTGGTAGGCATGAACTGAAAGGTGAATAATTAATACAGTACACTGTAATTAAATCATTGACTCATTTAAGGATCTGGGTATATGGGTAGAGTCAGCTATAAATTTTTTTTAATGGTTATAGAGCTATAGGTTGTATAAAAAGATTTATAAAGTCTAGGAAATCAAATATAATGACGTCATTGTTTGTTAGTTACATTAGACCCAAACTTAAGTATGGAAACCCATAAGAAAACAAGCATAATTAAACTGGAAAGAGTACAATGGAAATATACCAAGAATATCAATGGAGGTGAAAATGTAAGTTATATCTGAATATAGTTCCCAGATCAGACAACTAGTTAATGCAGGTGGTAAGGGGTGGGCATAGTTTTTGATTTTCCATGTACACACAGGGTAGGGGGGTTGATTCCCATCTTAATTTCTATTGTGCCTAACCCTATTTATAGGATATGAGGGATTTGAAGGGCACTTGGGTTGCAGCTTGTCTGACCAAATCTGCTTGGAGATTTGAATCGTTGTGTTCTTTTGGGGCTGAGCATCTGACTAGTAGTTCCGTAATTGTGTGGTTTGAGATTGATACTTAGAAATTTTGCAATTTTTGTGACAGACAGGTGCTTAATTTGTTTTCTTTGCAGGTGGGGAAGAGCAGAGTGGACATCAGTTGGTGACCTGAAGGAAGTGGGTCAGAAGTGGAAGTTCAGGTGCTGGTGGCTGTCTCCATTGATAGAATGGTGCACAAAGGTGATCAAGTGGAGGTAAGTAACAGTCGCTGGCCTGCTGGACATTATTGGATGTAACTGATTCTGATGAGCTGGATGTTCTGGTTGTTGGAGTGGTGCACAATGAGGTCACAGGGAATCTGATGTTACTATGAGGGGTCTGCGTGGTTCTTTAAGGTATCTTGTATTTGGTGCGGTTTGGGTAATAGGTCGGCAAGTTAAGAGGGTGTATGGGTTGGGGAATTTTAGGAGGGGTCTGGGGTTCTTGCAGGTAGAGTGGACACGCAGCTGTCATAGGCATAGGAAGTTACTAGGTTAATGGTTTTAGGGCTCTTAAGTCGCTTATCTATCGATGTTTCAGTTATGGTTATTGCGCAATTTTGTTTGGAAGATGGGGTATGCTGTCGGGGGGGGGAGGCTAGGTTGAGGTGTGATAAACAACATGGTAATGTATACTTTACTCTGTACTTGGCGTGATTTCTAGGCTACTGGTTCTAAGGTTTTTCATGACCTAGCCATGTTCAGGTAAGTGAGATTCCACAATCTAGAGTGCATTACATGTTGCTTTTAAGTCAGACATGGGTGAATGTTGTCCTTGTCCAAAGGGCACATAGGTGGAGCCATAAGGGGAATTTGTATCTCTGTTTTTTGTAATAGGCTGTATAGCAGGATTGTAGATGGTTTTAATTTTCTTTGTCTAATTATTAATTTTGTTTAAAGCTCCTTTGTTGGTAGAAGAGTGATAATTTTATTTTAGGATAAGACTTGTTAATGCAAGTTTTGTCTTACTTTGCATGGGGATCTGTTGTACTGTTACTATGTGAGGTGGGAAGTAATGGGTAGTAATCGGAAGTGTGGGTATCTTTGTTATGGCATCTTAATTGTCAGGGGTGTTTTGCATCTAGTAGGGTCTGCATTTCTTTGATTATTTTAACAGATTACTGTTTTTATAATTTAATATATATAAAGCACTTTGTCTATTCAGAATCTTCAGAAATCTTTTTCTGTTTAAAAACTGTCATAGCTTGTTGTCTTAGGCTATTTTGTCCCACCCTCCCTCCCTGTTGGTGTCTTGCTCTTATACTTGGTGGCTTTGCAGTTGCCCGCCCCTACTGTGACACACCTCCCAGTCTAGTGTCATTAGCTCATTCTTCTTAATACAGAGAGAACATTTGATAAGGCCTTCTGTTCCTCCTTTTTACCTTTTCAAAAAGTAAAACAAAACTTTTTTTCTTCTTCGCCTGAACCTTCTTGTGTTCTGACTGTCCTTCTCAAACATATTGGAAATATACAGTATATTTCAGAGCATTTGTTATAACTGTATTTGCTATAACTGATTTAAGTATTTTTTTCTGGCTTTTTGAATATTTACTGCTTAGCGACTGCATCTTAGCCTGTTTATACAGCTCTGCATTCTATTTTAAACTGTTTTTGTGTTGATTAACTGTTTTGCACTCTTAAAAAGTTATTTGTTGCTTAATTTTACCTGTAGGCTAACACACTCAAGTGTGCTTGCCACTTAAAAGCATTTATAGCATTTACTGTCTGTTTTTTTTCCTTGTCTCTGTAAAAAAAAAAAAAAAAATCTCTTGTTTTCCCACCTTACTGAACTAGAGTAGTCCAGTTTCAGAGTTGCTGATCCCTGGGCTTTGTTTTTAGTTCCTGTTACTGATCCATTGCCTTATTAGGAAGGAGGGAAGTTTCTTTGCTTACCAGTGGGAGTGGGAAGCACTGAGCAGCCTTTTTGTCCGAATTGGTGAAGTTTCAGCCAGAAACTAGTAGTCTATTGGTCGTTTGGGCCAATTCCTAGCTCCTTTCGCCCCTGCTATAAAACACGCTAAACACGTGTTTTCCAGCTTGTACCAACTCTGCACAGATCCTCGTGGTGGCCTGCAGAGTGATCCAAGCAGCAGAGAGCTAAAAGAGTGACTTTCTACCAGATATAAGTATTTTTGTGGCTTTCCCACTGTTATTAAGCTAGCGACTGCATTTCGCCTGTTTTACTGCTACTTTAAGTGATTTCTGCATTTTACACTGTTTATTGCACTTTAAGTTACTAATTGTTGCAAATTGTTTCTGTAGGCTACACACTAAAGTGCGCTAGCCGATTTACAGCATTTATAGCATTTACTGTCTGTTTTTTCCTTATCTCTGTAATAAAACAAAAAGCTCTTGTTTTCCCACTTTACTGAACTAGAGTAGTCCAGTTTCAGAGTTGCTGATCCCTGGGCTTTGTTTTTAGTTCCTGTTACTGATCCATTGCCTTATTAGGAAGGAGGGAAGTTTCTTTGCTTACCAGTGGGAGTGGGAAGCACTGAGCGCCTTTTGTCCGATTTGGTGAAGTTTCAGCCAGAAACTAGTAGTCCATTGGTCGTTTTGGGCCAATTCCTAGCTCCCTTCAGCCCCCTGCTATAAAACACGCTAAACTGTACTGCTGATCTAACCAGCATATCCTATAACTGAAAAGTTCATCTCTACTTGATTCCCAAGTAGACTATTCTCTATCTGTAAAGCCTAGCACTTACTCCTACAGTACTTGCACCTTGATAAAGCACTCTTATTATAGATAGTACCCCACCAGCCCAAAACCCACTTCCCCCGGAGTCCTTTGAAAGTTCTTTATCTACTACTTCTAGTATGTCGAGGGATAAGTTGCTAGTGTCCTCTCCAGCTCAACTGGTGAACCTGGGAATATTGAGGCAATGTTACAATTGCCTCATGTACACAGACAATCCTCTCCTTCTCCCACAAAACACAAATACATGCGAGAGATGCAACTATACGGCCAAACTGGAGGCTGAGCTCTCTCAACATAGAACTGGCAAGACCAGACAGGAGGAGAAGGAAACCACACACAATACATACCCAGTCACACATGGTACCATCACAACTTCAAATCATACACATACTCACACAAAGACATACTCGGAGGCTCTGGTCAAAAATTTACCAAAACAGCAGAGGCCACCAAAGCAGACACCCAAACAACTACCACCTCATGACCCAACACATGCAACACATAGACCACACAGTCAGAGTGTCAAACAGTCACAGCCCTTAAGGCCAAACAAAATGCCAGACACACTTGTCATTGGTGATTCCATAGTCAGGCACACTGACGTCCCGCTCACCAGACTGAGTAAGGAGAAGGTCACAGTAAGCTGCCTGTCGGGTGCTAGAATCCGCCACATAACGCAAGCACTCAGGTCTCTCAACAGCAGGTACAAGTACGACTCAGTCATTGTCCACGCTGGTGTCAACGACCTGAGACGTACCTCCTTGGACTACATGAAAAGGGACGTTGAGGAGCTCTCTGATTATGTAGCCCAGGCAGGTATGACCCTGACCTTGAGCAGTATCCTACCTTCACCTAGAATGATGCCACAATACAGTGATAAGATGATCAGCTTTAATAATTGGCTTAAATTCTGGTGTCATTCAAAGGGATCCAATGTCTGTCTGCCTGGGATGACATGCTGGACAAGCCACGCTGCTTCGCAAGGGACGGCTTGCACCTGTCACCCTGGGCTTCCGGATATTGGCAAAGGCTCTTGCCACCCCATAGTGCCTTTTAGGCAAGGCTCAAATTCTAAACCTACCACCCTAGAACACCAAAAGGAAAAAACTAAGGGTAATGCTGCTCAATGCCAGAAGTCTCAATCTCAAGATGCACGCACTCGAGGCCCTTCTCAATATGGAGAACATCGATGTCTGTGCTGTGACAGAAACCTGGTTCAAGGCTCCTGAGAGCACCCCAGCACTAACAGGTTTCACCTCATATCATGCGTTCCGGCCCCAAAATCCGGACAACACCAAGAAAGGAGGGGGGGTGTCCATATTCATAAAGGACACCCACACCTCAAGGTTGGTGGCAACGCACGATGCATCGGAGACCATCCAGGTGCAATTAACCATAGGCAAGACTGCTCTGCAATTTGTAGCATGTTACAGGCCACCCTCTCAAACTCAGGAACCTCACATGGCCTACCTGAAAACATTGGAGGGGATAAATGTATCTCCAAACACCATCATACTAGGTGACTTCAACTACCCTAATATAGACTGGGAACACTACTCAAGCCCGAACACTCTAACCCAAAGATTCCTGGAGTTCATAAACTCAAATGCCATGGAACAACTAGTCACCATCCCCACAAGAGGTGAAAACATACTTGATCTCATCATCACGAACATGGGATCAAAATGTTCAACACCGGAAGTATACCCCTCACTGGTGAGATCAGATCATAAACTAATCTCGCTGGAGGTCCTCATCCCGCCCCCACCTGAAACAAAAAAAGACCACAGTGAAAAACTTCTCAAAAGCCGATTTCACACTTCTAAAAACTAGTGTGGTCTCCTTTAAGGCCCCTGAGCCAGTGGTAAACATTACTCAAACCGCTGAATCACTTACAAATGCCTTCTACCAGCACCTACAGGACTGCATGGATCAGGCAATCCCAAACAAAACTAAGACTCTCTGTACCAAAGGCAAGCGTCCAGTCTGGTGGACCCCAGCCATAAACAAGCTCTACAACAAAGGAGGAAGCTACTACAAGATAGAGCAAAATCCTTGAAAGGTAAGACACCTTTGATCATTATAAGTAAAAAACTAAGAGCTCTCATAAAATCATCCAAGGCTAATTTTGAGAGAAAAATCGCCAAGGACTCTAAAGACAATCATAAGGCCTTCTTTAGCTATGTTAGAAACCTAGGAGGAAACTCCCAGATATGCTCAGAATTAGTTCAAAATGATGTGAAAATTACTGAACCTACACACATTGCTAACATACTGGCTGACAGGTTCAGTGCAAACTTCTCCCCTCCCCAAAAGGAGAGATATCTATTCCAGAGGATTGTAGCCCCAAACATCTCCAACGCCCAGGTGAGAACTGCCCTCACTAAGGCAAAAACACAGCATCCATGGGACCGGATGGTGTCCCCGGCTGTGTGCTTCATGAACTCAACGAGGAATTAAACCCACAGTTAGGACAGCTGTTTAATCTTAGCCTCACCTCAGGATACATACCCAAGGAGTGGCGCACGGCGACTGTGGTCCCACTTCATAAGGGCGGTGCCTCCACAGACCCTGGAAATTACCGCCCCATTAGCTTGACAAGCCTTATCTGCAAAGCCATGGAGAGGATCATAATGGAACTCATAAATAAAGACATAGGGAACTTGCAGACTTTGGATCCAACCCAGTTTGGCTTTGTCAAAGGCAGATCCTGCCTCTTAAACTTGGTTGACTTTTTCGAGACAGTCACCAAGGCCATTGATGAGGGTAAGGCAGTCCATACAGCCTACCTCGACCTGGCAAAGACCTTCGACACAATACCCCACTCAGGTATCATCGAAAAACTCATCAGCTTGAATGTAAACCCATACATCACAAGATGGGTTGCAAACTGGCTAAGCGACAGAACCCACAGGGTCAGAGTTGCTGGAGCCATGTCAGACTCAAAGCCTGTCACAAGTGGTGTCCCACAGGGCTCAGTCCTGGGTCCACTCTTGTTCGGCATCTACTTTTCTGAAGTACAAGCAAACACAGGAGGGTTATGGCTGACAAAGTTTGCAGATGACTGCAAACTGGGCCATAGTCGAAAACACATCTGACACAGATATTCTCCAGAAGGGCCTCACAGAAACGGATAACTGGTGCCAGAGCCATGGCCTGAAGTTAAACGCCAAAAAATGTATAGTCATACCCTTCGGGAAAAACAAGGTTACCCCTAGCTACCATATAGGTGACAATCCACTGAGCACAGAAAAAGTCATCAGGGATCTGGGGACCCAAGTTGACAGTAGTCTTCGTTTGACACTCATGTTGCTAAAGTAGTTAGGAAAACCTTCTATATCGCCCACCTGATCATGAAGGGATTCACATCTAGATCAAGGGAGGTCATCGTCCCCCTGTACTCATCACTCATTAGACCTATGATTGAGTACAATGCCCCGTTCGGAATGTATCTGACCAGACACCTGATGCAGCTTGAAAGGCCCCAAAAGTTCCTCACCAAAAGGATAAAGGGTCTCAAAAATATATCTTATGCTGCCCGACTGAAAGAACTCCAGCTTTATTCAGTCTCATACCGCTTGCTCAGAGGTGACCTGTGCCTGACATATAAGGCCATGTCAAACCCAGATTTGATGAATATGCTTCACCTCAAAAAATCTAGATCCCTCAGAACCACAAGGGCGGAAGACTTAAACCTTGACACGGTTATAAATAGAACGTGCTGGAGGGACAGATTCATCACCCAGAGACTCCCTATGCTGTGGAACAAAATCCCGGTACATGTGAGGCAGAGCACCTCGCTGGCCTTGTTCAAGAGGAATCTTGACCAATGGATGGGAGATCGCAGATATACCCCAGGGATTACTTCAGTGTCACTGCTTGACAGAGGCACAGAAAAATGATAGGCATAGTTTTTATTCAAACTAAAGGGGTGGCGAAAGCCACATAACTATGGGCTAGGCTTATAAATGCCCTTGGGCAGATAGCCTAGTATGAACCTATGAACCTATGAACCTATGAACCTATGAGATATGCCCTGGGTGGTGCATAGTGGTCCTTAAGAAATTGGATTATGCATGTGTGAAGAACTTAGTCTTTTCTTTTACAGATCACTCTGAGTGCATATGGGGACATGCAGACTTGGTATTAGTTGGGGGGACTGAAGAAATGTGGGCTCGACAGGTGAGAGAAGAAGCTGAGGAGGGTTTCGGCTGATGGAGTGGTATGAAAGGAGGTCACTGGTTGCCAGCAGTGCAGCTGAATATGGAGTTTGTTTGTTTTTTTTTCCATCCCTGGCATTCACAAGGTAATGTCTTGTTTTGTTTTGATCTTGTGCGGGGAACATCATGGTTGAATTTTATACTGTTTTATGGGTAGCGGAGGTCTTCTTTGGAATGGGTCGGATAGTGTTTCAGATGTTAGGGGTAGGGGATTAGCAGGTTGCATTGTGTAAGTTAGGCTTGTGAGCTAGATGAGGGGTTTTGATAGCAGGATTTCACTTTGAGTTACTGCAGTTTCAGGAGAGACTGGGTTAGATTGATTCACTACATTTTGGAAGGTAATGGTATGTCATGTGACCTAGTGGCATTGGGTATTCTCTAGTTTGTTGGTATAATGTGTTTGGTTAGTTTTGCCTGGTTTGGTTTCTTTTTGGTGGTGTATTTGGAGTTATACTGCTACCAGCCATGAAGGTGAGTCAAGTGTTTTATTGTTCATAATGGGTAGTTGGTGTGATGGCAACATTTTATTAAATGGAATTTAAAAAGAGATTTAGAAGGAGTATTACATTCATTGGACAGAAAAGAAAAAAAATTACTTTCTTTGGGAGATAAATGGGGATGCAATCTGACATGAGGGTATGCAGAAGACTTGGCATGGCTTCAAGTGGCAGTGGGCGAAGTGTTGGTTGTGGTGGATGGTAGTTACCCTGAGTCAGTACTGGATAGTGGTAGGGATGGTAGAATGGCTCTTGGCTGTTATTATGTAGGGCCACTGTTACAGATAGTTGGCTATTGCCTGTGCATGGTTTTAAGTGGCAGTGGGTTAACTTTTGTGATGGATCATGGGTTTGTTTTTTTTACTCAGTCATGGTCTATTGCCTATTTTATGTATGTGACAGAGTTTATAACTTGGGGTTGGGTTGGTGGCTTGTGTGAGAGACAAAAGAAGGGTTGAGGGGATATTGAGTATTTGGTTTATGTGTTAAGCTGAGTTAGGTTAATTTGGGTCGTTGTGTATTATGGTTCATTTTTAAGGGTCTATATCATATGAGCGAATCACACAAATTGTGAATGCTCATAATATCGAATGTACCGGACTTCGAAGTGCTTTTTCTGAGATTGCGGTACAGTGAAGAATGGAATATTTGCACTTTCCTCACTGTAGTGTGATCTCGGACTTGGAATATATATTTAGCAGGGGGTGTGGGGGGCACAGCCCCCACAATAGGAAGTTTGAGGTCCGGTATGTGAGATATTATGAGTGTTTGCAATTTGTGTGATTCGCTCATATGATATAGACCCCATTTTTAATTGTCAATATAGAACTGGCAGAGCTTCTGGCTTGGGCTGTTAAATGCCAGGATGGCCATTTTAAAACATTTTGTTATAATGGATAGTTGGTGTGATGTTAAGATTGTTATTGCATTACCGTTGAGGACATTTATTTGGTTATTACATTCATTGGCTGTCAAATGAGGTTACAATGTGGCACGATGGTATGCTATTGCCTCTGCGTGGTTTTCAGTGGCAATGGGCTTGGCGTTTGGTTGTCCAGTTGGCTGGGAATGCCCTTGGATTCATTGTGAGGCTTTCATTGGAAGTGAGATAAGGATAATTTAGTTCATGTGCAGTTGTTATGCAAGGTTTATGAGGTTATGGCTGGTACCTTACCATAAGAGGGGATCAGTGGTTTGTTTTCAGCTGTTTTGGTAATTGGTGAATTTCAGTAGTTGTGTGATGGGGTTTTAGGAGTGATGACTCGGATACAACTTGCTTAGGGGATAAGTGTGATGCCCATGCACTGGCCCAGTAATCAAGGAGCCTCAGTCCTCACCACTAACACCAGTGAGGGTTATCCACATTGGGAAAGATAACAAATACACACACAGTAAAGTACACTCTCCCATAAGAGCACACAGAGATCACAGTCAGTCTGGAGCTGGTTTCTCCCTTTCTCTTCAGATCCCCACTGGCACAGCTATAGGGTACAGATCTCAGCCGAGTAGTCAAACCAAAATCTCCAGTGCCATCTCTGTCCAACCAGTGCTTCGTGTCCCTGCCCAAGTAGCTGACACACACACACTTTGAGATTTGGTTTATATGCACATATACAGACACTCCTGGGGAAGGCTGGCATAGGTTATACAGCTATGTCCCCTCCTGCCTCCTTATCATGGTAAGGTTTCATCATGTTAACATGGTACAATTTGTGCCCCTACCTCCTGCCTAGCAGTTCTGCCATGTAGTTAAAATCACTTACCTTCCTTAACACCTTGTAGGGTCCCTCCCTGGTTGCTTGCAGCTTGTTGTGTCTGACAGGAATGAGAACCATTGCTTGCTTCCCTACAGCATACTCTCTAACTCATGCATTCCTGTCATACCAGACCTTTTTCTGCTGTTGGGCTTCCACCAGGTTCTCCTGGGCCAAGCCCATGAGTTCCCTGAGCCTTGTCCTGAGGTTTAGGACTTGTGCCACAACAGACTCCTTGTGAAATTCACACTCACCTTCCCACTCATCTTGAATTAAATCTAGATGTCCCCTCAACTATGCCCATACAGCAACTCAAAGGGTGAAAACCCCATGGATTCCTAGGGAACCTCTCTGTTAGCAAACAACAGATAAGGCAAATATTTGCCCAGCTCCCTCTTAAACTTGTCTGCAAATGCTCGTAGCACAGACTTGAGTATAGAGTTTAACCTCTCAATAAGACCATTAGTCTGGGGATGGTAGGGGGTGGTCTTCAGGTGATTCACCCTACAGTACTTCCACAGACAAGCTAGCAGGTCTGACATGAAATTGGCACTCCTGTCAGTCAGTATTTATTTTGGCAAACTCACCCTGCTGAAAATCTCTAACAAAGCATTTGCCACCTTTTCTGCCTCAATGGAGGACAAATCCTCTGGCTCAGGGTATCTTGTAGCATAATATACTACCACTAGGATATACATTTTCCTTGTGGAACTTGGAGTACTCTGAGACCCCACAATATCCATAGCTACCCTCTGAAATGGCTCCTGAATCACAGGCAATGGCATCAAAGGAGCTCTCATCTTGTCTCCTGCCTTTCCTACCTTTTGGCACTGCTCACGGGTCCTGCACTACCCTGTTACATCTCTGAAAATTCCAGACCAATAGAAGTTCTGCAAAATATGTCTCCATCTACATTTTATGCACATATGACCTGCAATGGGAATATCATGGACTTTGGCTAGAAGCACCAGATGGTAGGCTCTAGGCAGTACCAACTGCTGTATCCTCTCACCTTCTAGCCCTCTCTCAGGGACCCACTTTCTCTATACAGTAATCATTTGTCCCAGTATACAGATTTACCCTTCCCATGAGAATCAGGTGCCTCAATAGCTACCTGCCTCAGGCCTTGCAATGTCGAGTCTTAAGAGCTGAGCCTGTTTCAACTCTCTTTGTAACCTTTCCCAGATCCCCTTCCACAGGAAGTCTGGCATCCTCTGACAGCGGTGCCTCACTGTCAGCCTGGGTACTATTACTCACCTCTCCCTTTGCAGTCACCCTGTCCAAGGGAACATCAGTACCCACAAGCAGCTGTGGCTCTCCTTCAGCCTCACTGCTACAGAGTAGATCCGTCCCTGAAGTAACCACCTCACCAGTCCTGGCTACAATTGTGCAATCTGTCTGGGTCTCCCCCAGGCTACCAGATCCACATGCTTGTCTCCAAGCCTGATTGCATGTAACTGCACAAACACATGGTACTGTCTTATCAAAATCATTATCAGAACATCTGCAGGGATATCCTCAAACATACCTACTTGCTGGCTTCCTTTTCTATCCTCCCAGTCAAGCTGAACCCTAGCCAAAGGTATTTGGAATGGGGTCGTCCTAAAGCTCTGACTGGAATAGACTGCCCAGGCAAGTAGTACTCCTCTCTAACCATTGCAGACTTCACAATGGTTATGTCAGAGGCTGTGTCTCTCTTAGCAATGGCCTCTTTGCCATTCACTATGATATGATATAACCTCTTTTGGTAGTTTGGTACCCTTGTTTTCTCATGATAACCTACTGTTGGCATGTTGTCTTTCCCACTTACTGGCTCTCTCACCATTTGTTCCCCACCTTGCCTCCATGGACATCTATATGACACATGGCCCCACTGGTTGCATCCAAAACATTTAACCCTAGCTCCTGGATGTGTACCTGGACTAGTGGCTTCCCCTGCTACTGGCAGATTCTGTTGGGGCAGTCTGGGCTGCTCACCATGTGTTCCTTTAGACCCATAATCAGTATAGGGGGTCCCCTTTCCTGTGCAGGGATGCCCTGCTTGTTAGGTATAGGTCTCCCTTCTTCCCCAATTCATCTGAAGTAGCACATTGTCTATCAGCTAACCAGATCAATCATGTCCTCAGGCAAAGTGCTAAGGGCTTGTTACCTCACCAAAAGGTCTGCCAGCCCTTAAGTGGTGACCTGACATCCACTCACTCACCTATGAAAATAAGTGCTCAGTTCATCAACATATTCACTCACACTTTCTTTTGCCTTGTGTCTATGCTCACAATACTTTTTTCCTATAAGTTTCAGGTGTTAGCTTAAAAACTTCTAACAGACAATTTTTAACAGCAGTATAAATTAAGAAATCATTGTCTGACAGTTTGGTAAAGCTGTAAATGTACTTTCCATGGAGTAAGGGAGTCAGGAACTGTACCTAGAGCCTTTGATCAACATCATACTTTGTACATACCCTTTCAAACATATGAATGAAATTATCAAAATTATTCCCTCTGTAAACTGTAGAAAAAAATGACTGACCTTTTGTGCTTCTGGGGGTCCAATTACTCCCTTCCCCATTACCTCCATAACTCTGGTGATGAGTCAGCATCTCCTTTTCGTGCTGCCTCTGCCTCTCCTTTTCCTCAGCTTCCAGGTGTAGCAGTTTCTCATTCTTTGAAGCCTGTAGATTTCTCAGTCTCTCTGCTGTTTCTGTTTCCAAATGCCTGGCCTCCAACTCAAGTCTCTTTAGCTCCAGATGGGTTTTTAAGAGCCCTGCAGAAAGGCTGAGATGTCCATTCTCTGAGTGTTGTACATCTCCACGGCCAGTCTGATCACCCTCCTGATTGCTGTTTTCTGATGCAGCTGTGACCAAAGCTGCAATCATGTCTGCCTTAGTCAGGTTTCCATGCACCATTCCCTTAGCCTGGCTATCTCAGCCAACTGGCTCCTCGTCAGCTTGCCATACTCCTTTGCTGCCATGCTTGCCTGCTCTCCCTGGCTGACTAAGCTAACAAAAAAAAAAAATAAAACAATTGTGATTTGAACTCTGAATATTCACTGCATGGCTGATTTAGAGTACAAAAACACCTTCAGTGATCACTGTACACAAGCTACAGGAATTCACTATCCACACCCCTACAAGCCAATTGCCAATCAATTAATATGTGGTGTGGATATCCCATCACTGCCAACCAATTAATATGTGATGCCCGTGCACTGGCCCAGTAATCAATCCTCGCCACTAACACCAGTGAGAGGTGTCCACATTAGGAAGGATAACAAATACACACACAGTAAAATACAATTTCCCTTAAGAGCACACAAAGATCACAGTCAGTATGGGTCTGGTTTCTCCCTTTCTCTTCAGATCCCCAGTAAGACTCCCCACAGGCACAGCTATAGGGTACAAATCTCAGCAGAGTAGTCAAGCCAAACCCTCCAGTGCCATATCTGTCCAACCAGTGCTTCATGTCCCTGCCCAAGTAGCCGACACGCGCACGCACACACAAACACACACACACACACACACACACACACACACACACACACACACACACACACTTTGAGATTTGGTTTATATACACAAACACAGACACTCCTAGGGAAGGCTGGCACAGGTTCTCCAGCTATGCCCCCTCTTGCCAGGCTATAAGGTAGTAATCACTGCCACCAACTACTCCTAACAGTTACTAAAAAGCCCCTTACCAAAGGGTGTCCAATTATTATTGTGCAATATTATTATCCAATTAGTAAGTGTGATGAACAGTAAGGCTTATTTGGAGTGGCTTTGTACAGTATCACTATATACATGCAATGTACTCTAAAGCTTAAATTATCCCTGCACAAAACAGCCACAGTTGAAAGGTTTAAAAATATTTAATAATAAATAATAAAAATGCAAGACAAATCTTCTCACTTCACCACAGTGCTAATCAATAGTTCATAAATCACAGGAAAAAATTAAAATAATACTGTAGATAGTCTGACATAAATATAGAAAACAGCTAGACTAAATCTGACTAAATTCTTATCTAAATCTAAGATCAATCACAGTTCTAAATAAACTTACATATAGAGCAAATGCACAGTACTGGTGAGTGATGTTCTTCAGACAAAATCCAAAATGCTCTGATTTTTTTCTCTCTCCGAGAAAGTCTTAAAAATAATACATTACTGCTGAATCATTTTAGATTACATCATGCTTCTCTGGTTTCCAGACTAACAGAAACTCAGAGTTTTAACATTTCTGTGATCTTGGCCAGGAAGATACAGCAATAAAGGCATTATATATGTAAAATCTAGCAATTAATTCTGTTCTCAAAACAATACAAGGAATTTCTCAGTCCAGACATTATGTCTGCGAGCTTTGAGATCAAACAGTCATACAATGCTTGACAGTCCTACAATCTTGACTTATCAGTTTTCTTCCAGCAGAGTGCACTGTGGTTACATTTTTGAAGTTCAACATTTAACAGAGTTTTCTTACATTTAAGAGGACAAGCCTGTGGATTATATTCATATTTACAATGATCTTTATCCTAGTTTACCCCTGGCTGCTATGTGTTCCTAACCGTAGCGATCCTGTGCTACTCTTTAACTTGACCCTACTCCCTGGACGGATGGGATTTTACCTGGCAAGCAATAACCCATTTAAAGGACCTTCTACTGCCTCATTCCCTGCTACCTCAAAGTTTTGGTCTCACTACTCGAACCCTGTATTTAAGGAAGCTAGAAAGTATGTGTTCCTTCATCTAGCTAATTTTACTCTTTTACATTTTTGTATAAACGAGAATTTTTTTTTTTGCCTCTGACCTTCTGTGACGCTATTTAGTAAGGACTCATAGCAGACGCACCCTCCCCTTGCCTCACATTAGTTGCTGCTTTCTCCTCTTCTGGCCTGTCCTCCTCACTCCTTTCCTAGCCTGAGTAATAATTTTCCTTTTTCTCTCCCGCTCATGCTATTACCTGCTAACTACCTTCTTCTGTAATTAACCTTTAGTCCACTAGATGTCACTCTAACTTGCAAAGTTATTCTACCTTAATTTCTCTACCCACTACATTAAACTTAACTAAATTACTCACTGCTATACCTAATACTTCCAATCCTTTCCTCTTGTCCCATACTGAAAAATGTATTTCTTTTCTCTATTAAGATCTTAAGCTTAGCCCCTTTCTCACTCTTTTCACCCACTCTTACTCACCTCACATGCCTTTTACTGATTGTCTTTGGACTGCCTTCCTCCACTTTGTCTGAACCCGCTCCATTCGCCCTGAGGGCTCACTCCACTCCCCTACCCTACCCCCAAATTCCAACCACCCCTACAACTCCTAAACTTATACTCCTTTACCACACCCCCTCCTTCTCACACCAGTCACACTTTACCCCTCTCATCCAGCTCTACCAATAACCACCCACCTGCATCCTTTCAATTGACACTCTTACCTCTCCTCTCTTCCTGTCTTCACTTCCATCTCTTATTCCCAATTTACTTTCATACACTTGTCCTGTCACTATGCCTTACCTACTTACTTCAACTAATTTTAAACACATCCTCCTATTCTCACTTTTTCCTTTCCTTCTCTTACCCTACCTTCTCACCTCTTATGAACAACTTACCCTACTGGCGTCACACACCTTCATTCAAATTACTAGCTCACCATCCCATAACACATTCCAAGCCTGTTCTCACATAATTTCTTCTCCCAGCTACCTTCTTGCAAAATTTCATAGAAAGGTCCACGTTGCCTACAGTAATCATGTACACAAAAAATCCTCATACATTTTCACTAAACCCTCACTCCTAATAAAAATATTACTTCTTTCCCTACAAGCAGGTGACATTCATCCCAAGCCTGGCCCAAATAACACTACCACTTTTAACCCCATCAGTCTCCCACCCTCCAGTTCTAATCTACTCTCTAAACCCCCTAACTCTCTCTCTATAGCTCACCTTAACATCCGTAGTATTAATAATAAAATTACCCAGCTCCATGCTCTGCTAGACATACACTCATTCGACATCCTTTGCCTTTCTAAAACTTGGCTTAAACCAACAACCCAAGACAGTGAGATTATTCACCCTGGCTACAACATCCACAGACTGGACTGTAAAGCTAAAAAGGGTGGTGGGATAGCAATTATTTACAAAACAGGGATGCAAATTACTGTCTTACATGACAAACCTCCCTCTGTAAGTACTGCCGAAATCCTTATCTCCAAACTTCAGCTTAATACCCATAAATCCATCTACATAATCTGCTTATACCTTCCCCCTGGAAATAACATCAGTACCCTAGAAGAGATTCTCAGCTGACTCTCCATTCATTTCCCACAAGAAACCATAGTCCCGGGTGATGTCAACATCAACTGGATAATTTGCACCTCAGTAGACCCTCCCATTCTCTTAAATCTCCATGGTTTTATACAAACCATTCAAGCTCCCACTAGAACTAACAAACCTAATAACAAAGAAAGCATATTAGACTGGATTCTGAGTAATCGTCACCACCTAACTTATACAGTAGGAACACTACCTGATGACTTAAGTGACCATGCGCTTACTTCCTTAATCAGACATAAAACTGATACCCCTAACCCAACTAAATCCAAAATGGTCAAAACTAATAAAAACTTTAACCCTGAAACTTTCAAAGCTGAACATAAAGCCTGTAACTGGTGTACCCTCTTAAACACCTTCCACTGCATGATGCTCTCTCATACTTCAACTCAACGTTCCTATCAATTCTAGACTCACACGCTCCCTCAACATGTCAGAATTAGCTCAAAACCCACACCTTGGCTATCAAAGGACACAAGGCATAACATTATTCTGAAAAATAAACTCCTGACTAAATACATAGAAAAACAGCCATACATCTAGATAAAAGAAACCACTACTGCCATCTACAACAAGCTAACCAACATAATCCGCAAATGTTCTGGGCAGGAATAAATAAACTCTTAAAGCCTGGCCACTCTGACACCCCATGCCCCTCAGTCACTTCCCTAAACAACCCAAAACAAACTGCTGATGCCTGCAACACCTTCTTTACTGAAATTGTCCAGTGTCTATCTAATCAACTTTCCCCAGATATCCCCTCCCTGTCCACCTCCTCTAATACTTCTATTCCCTTATTTCAACTGCAACCTGTACCCACATCACTAATATCCTCTCTGCTCCACAATCTGAAATCCTCCTCTCCATCAGCTGACCAGCTACCAGCTAAATATCTAAAAATTGCAGCTAAAACATTAGCCTATCCCATTTCCATCCTAATTAACAGAACAATCACTGAAGGCTACATTCCTTCAATCTGGAAAATATCACATATTATTCCCCTGCACAAAGGTGGTAACTCAACTGAACTCTCAAACTACCGACCCATAGCCTTACTCCCCCCTAGCTAAAATCATGGAAAAATGAGTCCAAAAACAACTTCTAAATCACCTCTTAAATTACAATCTACTAGCTGACTGTCAACATGGCTTTAGACCATTCCACAGCACCACAACTGCCCTCCTTTCCTTCACTGATTGCATCAACAAAAACAGGAATAATAGCATCCTTACCTCTGCTCTCTTTATTGATCTAGCCTAAGCCTTCGATATGGTCAATCACAATATACTAATAAACTTACTTAAATCTTTCGCACTAGACACAAGTGCGATAAAGTGGTTCCACTCCTATCTTCATAACAGACAGCAGGCAGTTTTTTGGCAGAAAAACTTATCCAACCACCTACCCATTTCCCATGGAGTTCCCCAAGGCTCAATTCTTGGCCCTCTTCTGTTTTCAATTTTCATAAATGATCTTCATACTACTATTCCTCTTGCAACCTGTATACAATATGCAGATGATTCTCCTCCTGCCTCTTCCCCCTCCGAACTTCACTCTATCACCCAACAGACATTCTAAACTGTAGAAATGTGATTCCTAAAACGATGCTTAATCTTAAACCCCAAGAAAACCAAATTATTACTTTTCTCCCCCACCCGTAAAGCCTCTCCACTCAACTTCTCTGTCTTGTCAAGTAATGGCACCTATATTTCCCCCAACCCAACTACCAGGCTCCTAGGAGTGGAGATTGACAACAATCTAAGCTTTGACACTCACCTTAACAACACTATAAAACTAGTTAACAGAAAGCTAGACTCATTGTACAGAATTAAACCATTCCTTACTCCACTTGCCAGAATATCCATTGCCCACTCACACCTAATTTCCACCCTCCTTTATGCCTTGTCTATCTACACTATCTGTCCAAAGCTAACCTCAGCAAAATGGCTGTTGCCTACAACAGTATTGCTAGATTTGCCTCTGGCTCTACTTTTAGAACTCACCACTGCATAAACTTAATCCAGTTAGGATGGCTTGAGCTACAAAACCTAATTTTATTTCACCAACTCTCTATAGCCTATAAAATCCTGTATAAACCCTTTAATACTCCCATACTCACTACTCTTATTACTCCTTACTACAATCTTAAAAGCCTATGCTCTTCTAATAAACTTATTTCCACTTGTAAGTCCTATAACATGGCAGGAAACTCTTTGTTCCCAAACACATGAGGAAAAATCTGGAACTCCCTTCCTGACAATCTCACCACACTCTCTTCTCCTCCCTGCTTTAAATCCCAACTCAAATCTCACCTCAAAACCCACTGGCTCTGCCCATGTACTAACCATGACTAGCTTTCTATATCCTCACAAGTACTTCCTTTTTTTTTTATTACAGAACTTCAACTGACACTTCCCTATTCCTTCTATCATGCTCAGTTTGTACACCTTTTAAATTTATAGTTTTTTTGTAGTTAATTTCTAATATTTCTTCTGCAAATATATGCTAATGAATATTCATAGGTTCATAGGTTCATAGGTAGGTACTAGGCTATTGGCCCTAGGGCCTATATAAGCCTAGCCAAAGGTACCCTGGCTTTTGCTACCCAAGAAAATTATTTTCCTGTGCCACTGTCAAGCAGAGCCACAGAAGTGATCTCTGGGGTGAATTTCCTATCTCCCATCCAATCATCAAGATTTTTCTTGACCAGTGCTAATGAGGAGCTTTGTTTGATGTAGATAGGTAGTTTGTTCCAGAGTATGGGAAGTCTCTGGGACAGGAATCTATCCCTCCAGCATGTTCTGTTTATTGTGGTGATGAGGTTTAAGTCCCTAGAGCGTCTAGCTCATAGGGATTGGGATTTCTTTAAGTGGAGCATATCTAAAAGCTCTGGGTTTGACATAGCTTTGTGTGTTAGGCAGAGATCGCCTCTGAGTAGGCGATATGCAATGGAGTAAAGCTGCAGTTTTTTGAGACGGTCTGCATAGGGCATCTCTTTGAGGCCGGTAATCCTCTTTGTGAGGTATTTCTGTGGCCTTTCCAGTTGTTGTAGATGTCTTGTGAGGTACATACCAAAAGGGGCATTGTACTCTATAATGGGTCTAATGAGTGACGAGTAGAGGGAAACAATGACCTCTTTTTTCCTGGATGAGAAACCTTTTGTGATGAGGTGCGCCACATAGAAGGATTTCCTGACTACTGTGGCGATGTGATTATCAAAGGAGAGACTACTGTCCACCTGTGTCCCAAGGTCTCTTATCACACTTTCGGTGTTAAGTAGACTAGCACCTATGTGGTAGTTCATGGGTACTGAGTTTTTACCAAAAGGAATGACAATGCGCTTTTTGGCATTGAGCTTGAGGCCATGGCTTTGACACCAGACATCTGACTCAGCAAGGTCCTTTTGTAGGATGTCCACATCTTTTGGAGTTTTGATTAGGGCTCCTAGTTTGCAGTCATCTGCGAACTTCATTAGCCAAAGACCTTCTGTGTTGGCCTGTACTTCAGAGAAGTAGATACCAAACAGGAGAGGACCCAGGACTGAACCCTGTGGTACTCCACTTGTCACTGGTCTGAAGCTGGATTTGGAGTCTGCTACTTTCACAGTAGAGGTTCTGTCAGTGAGCCAGTTGGCAACCCATCTTGTGGCATAGGGATTTATACCTAGTTTAGTGAGTTTATCTATAATTCCAGAGTGAGGGATGGTGTCAAAAGCCTTGGCGAGAACTAGATAGGCTGTGTGAACCACCTTACCCTCATCTACGGCTTTGGTGACTGCTTCAAAGAAGTCTATCAGGTTTAGGAGACATGATCTGCCTTTTACAAACCTGAACTGGGTGGGGTCCTGAGTTTGGAGATTACCAGTGTCATTGTTTGTAAGTTCCATGATGATACGCTCCATAGCCTTGCAGACCAGGCTCATTAGGCTAATTGGGCAGTAGTTTCCGGGGTCTGTGGTGGCTCCCCCTTTGTGGAGTGGGATAACTGTCGCTGTGTGCCATTCAGTGGGCACATAGCCTGAGGTGACGCTATGATTGAACATGGTACTTAGGTGGGGTGCCAGTTCATTCTGTAGTTCATGTAGACCACAGCCTGGGATGTCGTCAAGTCCCATGGATGCTGTGTTCTTGGCTTTGGATAGTGTGTTTTTTTACCTGTGCAGCCATGATTACAGGAACGTTGCATTCTTCTGGTATAGAGATGGGCGCTTTAGGGGATGACAGAGGGGTAAAGTTAGCACTGAACCTATCCGCCAGGATGTTGGCAATATCCGTGGGTTCTGTATATTTAGTGCCATTGTGCTGTAACTCAGAGCAGATCTGAGTGTTGCCATTAAGATTCTTGACATAGCTATAGAATGCTTTGTGGTTGTCTTTAGAGTCAGTGGCGATTTTGTTTTCATAACTAGCTTTGGAGGATTTTATGAGGGATCTCAGCTTCTTACTGAAGCTGACCAGGGAGTTTCTCCAATCATGGGATTTTACTCTTTTTTTGCAACAGTTTCTTTCTTCTGTTGTAGAGTTTGTTTATGGCAGGGGACCACCAGATTGGCTTCCTTTTTTTGGAGGATAGCATCTTGGTTCTGTTAGGGATTGCACGATCCATGCACTCATGGAAGTGCTTATAAACTGCATTTGTGTAGGATTCAACAGTCTTACCTCTATTGTCAGTCAGCATGGATGTCTTGAAGTTTGCAACTTCTGTCTTAAGAAGCGTGAAGTTGGCTTTGGAGAAATCTTTTAGTGTGGTTTCCCTAATGGGGGGTGGGGGAGGGATGTGGATGTCTAGGGTGATTAGCTTATGGTCGGATCTGACCAACGAGGAATTGACCTCTGGTGTGGAGCACCGCTTGCCCATGTTGGTAATAACCAGGTCTAGGATATTGCTGGCCCTGGTGGGGGTGTGGATAAGTTGATCCATGGCATTAGAATTTATGAATTCCAGAAAACGTTGAGCACAAGAGTTGGTACATGAGTAGTTTTCCCAGTTAATGGTAGGTTAGTTGAAATTGCCCATTATTAGGGTGTTAGGTTGTACCCTAATATTTTCCAGTGTATTAAGAAATGAGGAGTGGGAATCCTGGGGCATGGTGGGGGATCTGTAGCAAGCTACAATTTGGATTGCGGTCTTGCCCAGAGTTAGTTGCACTTGGATAATCTCGGATGCATTATGCTGAGCAACTAGCCTGGAGGTGTGGCTATCCTTAATGAATATGGACACGCCTCCGCCTTAGTGTTTCGGTCCAGATTAGGTGGCCGAAAGGTGTGGTATGAATTATAGCCTGGTAATGCAGGGGTACTCTCTGGAGCCTTGAACCAGGTCTCTATCACTGCACAGATGTCTATGTTCTCCATTTTAAGGAGTGCCTTGAGAGTGCATTTTGAGGTTTAGACTTCTAGCATTGAGTAGTAATACCCTCAGATTCTTCTTGCCTGTACCTGTTAGGGTGGTGAATTTGTCATTTGAACCTTGCCTAAAAAGGCACTATAGGGGTGGCTAGAGCCTTAGCCAGTATCCGAAATCCCAGGGGTGACAGGTGCAGGCCATCTCTGGCAAAGCATCATGGCTTGTTGATCATGTTATCCCAGGCAGACAGACACTGGATCCCCTTAGAATGACAGCAGAAGCTTAACCAATTGTTGAAGTCAATCATTTTGTCCTTGTACTGTGGTATCATTCCGGGTGATGGCAGGATGTTACTCAGGGCTAGGGTCATACCTGCCTGGGCTACAAGATCGGACAGCTCCTCCATGTCCCTTTTCATGTAGTCCAAGGAGGTACGTCTCAGGTCATTCACACCAACATGGACAATGACAGAGTCATATTTGTACTTGTTGTGGAGTGACCTGAGTGCATGTGTTATGTGGCGGATCCTGGCACCCGACAGGCAGCTGACAGTAACTTTCTCCTTGTTTAGCCTGGTGAGTGGAACATCAGTGTGCCTGACTATAGAGTCACCTATTTGGGTACATTGTTATGCCTTATGGGCTGCGGTTGAGTGGCACACTGAGTTTGTGGGCTATGTGTCATTTGGGTTGTGTTGGGGGGTGGAGGTTGCTTGTGTTTCTGCTTTGGATGTCCCTGTTGCTTGGGCAGGTTTTTACTGAGAGCCTCCGTGAATGTAGGTGTGTGTTTTGTGTTTCTATGTTTGTGTTTTGGTGGTGTAGGTTTTGAGGGACTATGTGCTGAGTGTGGTGTGGTGCAAGTGTTTACCTTCTCCTCTTGACTGTCTAGTCCAGTTTTGGGTGAAGAGAGCTTTGCTTCCAGTTTGGCTATATAAGTGCATCTCTCACAGGTTGTAGTGTTGGGTGGTAGGAGGAGAGAGTTGTCTGTGTACATGAGGCAATTACTGCATTGCCCCAAGATGCCCAGATTCATCAGGTAGACAGGAGAAAACACCGGGGGCTGACCCTTAGACATGCCTGGAGAGGTGCTTATTTGTTAAGTACTAGAAACTGTTTTCCTCTAGACAGTGAGGAAAGTTGAGTGCTGTAGTAATTTGTAGCTTATTTAGTGCTTACAATAAGTTCTAAACAAGTGCTGAAACAAAAAACTGTCTAGTTCTAAGAAACAAAATTAAGCTAGAAGGCTTCCTTTCAACACAGAAAGGCTTGGGCCCTAGAAGCCTACAAATAGTCCTAGACACAGCAAATCTATATCCAGGTTAGACTACCCACAGGAAAGGCAGGAGACAAGCTTAGTGGAAAGAGAGAAAGGAGTAGCAGAAACTAAGCTGATTGGCCTTCTCAAATGTTCTCCCTGTACTGGGTAGAATGAGGTAATGACACTAGACTGGGAGGAGGGTTCCAGATCAAATTTACACTAGGGGCGGGCAACTGCAAAGCCACCAAATAAAAACACTATACCACCAGGGAGGGAGGGTGGCTAAACCAAGATGTCCCTGAATATGTGCTCAGACACACAGCCTCCACAAACACTAGGCCCAAATACAAGCCTGAATATGGAAATGCTACAAATATCCCCACTACTTAGAAACAAACTGCAGAAATGTTTCTCACAGCTGAAAAGCAGCAGTGAGCCTTTAAATGAAAGTTTTAAACAGCTAAAGGAGCCTCTAGAAAAAAGAGTTTAACTGCAACAAGTTATCAGAAACAAACAACTCAACAGATGCTTAATAAAAGTGGACAATTTCCAGTTAATACCTCACACACAGTGAAACTAGATAGAAAAATACACAGTACACAAAGTGTTATAAATAACAAAGAAATAAAGAACAAAATAAACAAAAAACAGGATACTTAATGTTATATATTATAGCTCCAGGTTTGCTGAGTGTCCTTCCTTCGATTAGCTCAGTGTAAAATGGCAGAACACTCACAACTGAGCTTCTTAGGTAACAGAAAGTTGAAACCTGAGACAGCTTTTAAGAAAGAAATCTCAAAAGAACCATTGAGGTGCTTAGTCTAAGCTGTAGTCCAGATGACCTCAGTCAGCCAATGACCTCAAACAATTCTCTCTCACTGAAATGCCTGATGGCTTTGGCTAAACCAAGATGTCCCTGAATATGTGCTCAGACACACAGCCTCCACAAACAGTAGACCCAAATACATGCCTGAATATGGAAATGCTACAAATATCCCCACTACTTAGAAACAAACTGCAGAAATGTTTCTCACAGTTGAAAAGCAGCAGTGACCCTTTAAGTGAAAGTTTTAAACAGCTATTAATGTATGCTTTTGGAGCTTTTCTCCCCGGGCCTCTGCTGAAAATGGACATATATCCATTCTGACCAGCCCGGTCAATAAATGTAAAATAAAAAAAAAAATTTAAATAGAATTATCTACAAAATTCTATCTAGCTATGCTGGCAGCTTTCACATAACTTCGCAATGGGATACACCAAATGATGTTTTGCCTAAGGTCTTAATGATGGCCAGGTTGCTGGAAGTTTTGTCAGAGAGGGGGGAAAAGCTTGGTTAGTCTGGTGGGTGGAGAAGAGGGGCAGGTTTGCCCTCTTCTGTTCCCCCTTTTCCCCCTATGGTGTTGGATATTCACTTCAATAAGTTGGGAAGGAAAGTGAGTGGTTGTGCTGCTTGATAAGCAAATGAGCAAGCAGAGCTGCTTATTTGGTTGGTGGTATAATTCAGTAAATTGAAGGTGAGTTTTTTGTACACTTCCTTGTAAGTGCAAGGATAAGTGAGCAAATGGGGGATGCTGCTTATTCAAGGGTGAGTGGCTACGCTGCCCTTATGGTTATTTATTTAATGTTTTCTTTCCATGAATGTTATTATCACCTGTCTCATGTTGAAATTTAATAACTATTGGTTAACAATCATGTTTTTGAAAGTTTAATAAAGGTCATCAAATGTCATTCGGTGTGATTTGTTTTTTGAAGGGGACTGGGACAAATAGAAGTAAAGGGATTAAAACTGTATTTCCTTTACTTACAGGAAGCAGTTTGTTAATACAACTGCCAGACAACTGCAAATCATATAAAATGTGAACATAGCAATAATTGTTGCATGGATGTACAGTCACTTAACAACAAAAACAATGAAACTGTAAACTGTAATGGCTGTCATTATTAACTGACAGTAATTCTCAGTGCTTTATCAGATAAAAAAGATTTTAACATGGGACAGGGTATAGATATGAAGCAAAATTAGTGATGGTCTGCAAAATCAGAGACAGATTAACAACAGACTACTCTAATTCACTTTAAAAATTTACATTTTTAAAAGTTAAGTGTTTTCAAACTTAAAAGAGGAAATATGTTCAGCATGCAGTTTCTAAACATTTGAGCAACTAAAACTACGAAACTCTAATAATTGGAAATACAGACTGATTATACATGTTAATGATTCTTAAACCTCAGTGATTTATCAGAAAACGAAGACATGAGTAACATTATGATAGTGCAGAGGATTATGGCATTGAACTTTTAGTGAGTTGCTTTCTATAGTCAAGGTTGAATTATCTCTAGCTGAATTTGCCTACTGGGTGACTTTGGGTAAGTCACCTAAACAGTGCTCCTAGGTTGCCCCTTTAGCTAGTTTAAAAGATAGAAAAACAAAAAGATGGGGCATAAGTATCTGGATCATAGTCAAATGGCACCTTAGGCAAAGTGGTGGACTACCCCACCCAGCCATACCAATATCCCATTAGTTGGTTGTCACTACCCAATTACCATAAAACACTGTTGAAACCTGTTGGTGTATGTGCTATTTAATCATGACAGAGATTTGAACTTAATTTAAAACTTCTGTTAAAAATTTACAATGAAAACAATGATGGCCATTGGATGAACAAAACAAAACTCTCTCACACACTCATGAGCCACAGTAAACTTTTCTTCCCTTTAAACTAACATGTATTGAATGCATCTGGTAATACATTAAATTACAGCAGATGTGCAGGGATCTGCAGAGAGTTTCAGTCAAATAGCATATAGTGAACCATTAATTAAGGGTTATATAAATGGATCAGTAATTTAAAAGAAAAAAATGTAATATGTATTTGTAGCAGCTTGGAACAGTCTCTCTTTTAAGGAGCAGCCCAGAAGCACGGTCTGGTGAGATTATTTGGTCAGACTAATGCTAGACTGGGTAGGGTGAGGGAATCCAAAGCAGCACTACAGCTCATTAACAGCTCATAGTCTTAACCCAACTGCACTAAATACCAAACTGAATGCAGTGCATTTCACACATTGATTTAAACTAAAATACATTCATATTTAATATTTTAACATTAAACTTGTAGACTAAACATTGTGCAGTTTATTCATGGACTAATAAGCACACTATAGTCAACAAAACTAGGAAACTAGGGATCATAACCAGAGTGTGGCACTTTTGTTCTTTATTTATCCAACTTTATCAGAAATCTTTCAGTATGCAAATATAAGTGAGTGAAAATTCAAAAGTAAACCGCCTAAAATACAAGAGATAAAGCTCCACCCACAATCTGAATGTCATGAGATATCTATTCCATTTGAGTAAACATTTTATGTTTAAATTACCATTCAACCCAGGGGTGTGTCGGCATGTAGCCTGACTTGCCACTGTAGTTCTTTAGCCTCAAGCAAGTTATTACTGTCACCAAAAGGCATAACAACTTTCTCAAGAAGAGAAAAATTAAAACATGAGAACTGGGAACAAACAGAGCTATGTTTGGCTATTTTTTTTTAAAGTGAGAGATTCTAATAGCTCTGCAATGTTCCTTTATTCTGTCACTAAGCTTACAAATAGTCTTACCAATGTAAAACAATCCACAGTATGAGCAAATTGCAATGTAAACAATACAAGTTGAAGCACAATTGAGTACTTCTTTAAACTTTAGAGTAAAACTCTGTGCTGACAGAAAGAGCTGATCTCCCACTAAACTGTATTTACAACAAATACAATGACCACATGAGAACATGCCTGCATTATTAGGAATCGACAATTTTTTCTCAGATTCAAATAAGGATTTAAATGACATCGTTTTTTTTTTAAACAACATGAAGGAGTGGGACCCAGAGCTTTGCAAAGTTCTTGGTTAACATTAATAATGATCCAGTTTGTGGTGATACATTGTCTAATGTTGTTGGAATCCAAAGAAATTGGTATTGGAAAACAAGAACTGTCATTGTTCTGAATTTTTACGGATGTTAGTAATGCCATACTTTAAAATGGGATGGTAGGGAGAATGCCTCCAACTGGAAACTTGATCAAAGCAAGAGTAAATGAAATCTGCAGAGTAGTTTCTATAAAAAAGCCCTTTGAGAATTTCACACTAGGTAAAAAAACATGCTGTCTTTACTGACAAGTCTGCTGATGCATACATATTGGCCTTTTACAATATTCTTTTTCATAAAGGTGGGATGTTTACTGTTGAAATCCAGGTAATTGCTTCTGAAGTTGTCTTTACAATAAAATCATGGAGCAAAAGCAGTCATGGAAGACATCAACAGACAGAGAGAGTAATGTCTAAAAAATGTATTTCTTGACCAATGCCTGAAATAAGAAAATAAGGAAAGAGATGCTAATAATAGAATACTATAATAATATAACAACATAATAATATATATAATAAAATATATATATATATAACTTATTTTAGATCACTACTGACAGAACCATGTAGTGCACCCATTCCATACACCCCATGCCCTCCCAAACTCTTAGCTCAGGTATCAGAGATAAAAACTCAACAATCAGGAACAGATTTTAAATCTTTCTCAAATAGTTAAAACATTGCATTAACAAGCATTTTCTGAAGGACACAAAGTCTGAAACTTACATGCCTGACATTAATGCATGCACTCAGCTGAAAATATCAAGCATTTGTTTTAGTATTCCCAAGGACTACAGCACTGAGGGGGCATACACTTTCATGACCCAGTGTGCCCCCCATAGCACTACCAATGCTAATGAGCTGGGTTCAAATTCACTGTAAGGCTATACAGAGCAGTGGCAGCTGGTGACTTCAAATCAAAGGGGGGCTGCAGGAGACAGCTGAATGGGTGGGGCCAATGGGAAGAGGTGTGACCAATTAGAAAGAGGCTGAGCTAGGCTCAAAACCACAAAAACTGGAACTTTAATTAAATACGCTGCCCAGGGTGCCAAACCATCATTATGAGAGTCCAATCAAGTCAAAATGAAATGTAGAAGAAAAAAAATATTTCAATGCATTGGCTACATGACAGCTTGTTTAATACCTAGATGGAAACAAAAATGTTGTGAGGCATGAAAAAATAAGTTCCTTTTTAAATACATTAGTGGAATGCCAGTCAAAATCAAGTATAAAAAAACAAACAGCACTCAACTCAAACAACTTCTCCTTGCACTGCTGTTCTAATTATAATTTATATTCAGATTTATAAAAATACCAAGTGACATGCTGAAAGTAGCAATCTCTGATACCTCCACTTGTAAAAATGTTTCTTATAAAAAAAAGACCTGCTGCCTGACCACACCTATGTACTTGTTTAATGAAGAAAACATGATCAAAGTAAAAAATGAACAGCAAACAAGAAACAAGCTCAAGATAAATTGTTTGGACCACACACGATAGATTGTCATTCTGTTTAGTTTATGGGTAAAGCCTGTAAAGATGACTGCAAGTCTCCAACAAATGTAATGAGCTTCTGAAAATACTGTAAACCTGTCCTTTATTACAAATACTGTCATATGTATTTCAATACCTAAGGCTTATACGTTATCTAGTTATGTAACTATTCTCTGCATAACAACACCAAAAAGGCTTTCAATGTTGGTAATTCTTTAACAGTATGCTTATTAAAGCTTACTTGCACCTTACAATCTCAGACAAGCTTACCTGATGATCATTAAAGCATTGCTACTTAAACACAGAGCAAGAGGCACTGCAACAGCATGCATTTTCTGAGTAAGAAGCATAAATCAACAGTATAAAAATATGATAGAAAACATTCTGCAAAATCAAGGACAGATAAAAAGCCATTGTAGTACTTGTGTCTACCTTGGATGGGGGGATAGTCTGCACAGTTACTCTACATAACTGCTCCTTGCCTTGCTTGGACACATCCAGAGTCACTGTATGGGGGAGTGGGGTACAACAAGTATGTCACAATTTGAAATGTCTCTGGCTGACACTGATGGCCCTGACATATTTGTCATACCTCTCAACCTCAGAGCAAGAAATCTGGACAAAGCCACAAATAGAAGTGGGACAAAGGCCCAAAAATAAGGACAGTTTTTAAATATTGCTCTTATAAACTTAAAAAGATAATAGAATAGTAGGTTTTGCATTAGTATGAATTTTCTGAAGTGTATGAAATCTGAAACTCAAATGTCTGCCATTATTTTCTAACTTCAGTCTTTCATGATTTGCCACTAATTTACCAGAAAACCACAATTTTATGAAAAACAGACCAAAGATGTGATGCAAACATATAAAATAACCACACCATACAGTAGGGATCCTGTCAAAGAAGGAGCACTTTTTTAATATTAGTACTGTTAACTTGAACAGCTAACAAAACAAGAGAATCCACATGCATTTCTGAAATAAAAGTAATCTATAACTCTGATCATTACACATTTTGAACCAAAATCAAGGACAGTTGAGAGGTTTAGATATGCCTAATTCTATAAAGCAATTTATTTGCATGTACCTCTCAACCTCTTAATGCAGGATCTCTGGACAAGGCCAACTATATTGGGGGAACATATAAACAGCACTAAAATTGCTCTTGTATAAACTTAGACAGTTGACAGAATAACAGGCCTTTCTTGCTTTAGCATGCATTTTTCTGAAGGGTATGGAGTCTGAAACTCAGTGTCCGTCATTATTTAGTGACTTCATTCCTAAATGATTTGCCAGAAAACCACAAATTTTATGAGGAACAAACAAAAAATCTTCTTCTTCTTTTGACTTTTCCCGGTTAAGGGTCGCCACAGTGGAATGGTCCGCAGAATGATTGGCAGTAGAGTTTTACGGTGTCAAGTTGCCAGCCCAGTGCCTAACCTTCCACAGAAGGCACACACATGCACGCACACACGTATGGCCAATTTAGAGTGTCCAATCCACCTACAGCATGACTTTGGGATGTGGGAGGAAACCGGAGCACCTGGAGGACATGCGTGCTAAAGTTCTAACAGGTGTGCAAAGACAAACATTCAGGTTTTAGCTAGAAAAAATGGAAGAAAACAGATTTCATTGCCTTCATATCTGTTTTGCAAGGTCAAAGCCTGTACAAAAGTAGAGTTCTATTAGAATGTTACAGTGTCATTTGTAAAATAGGACAGTTACTCTATTCATTAACAGAACAGCAGCCTTAACTACAAACTAAACGTTGTGAAACTTTCAACCACAGTGCAAATACAATTTGCTTCACTAAATTAGTCTCCACAGTTTCCACAGGTGTGTTCTCTCAATTATAGAACCACTCAAAAAAGCGTAAAATATCTGTTAACAAACAAGCTATTCCTCTTAAAGTATATATACTGTGCCACTTGCTTAGATCTTTTTAACTTGTTTACTAAGACCCACTAGGTACAAGCATCCTCCCCCTTTTCAAGGTGATCTATGAGCTGATTAATAAGTAACAGGCTCTGTCATAAACTGCTCAAGTGAGGACCACTGGGATAAACCCCAAGCCAAAAAAGTACACGTATGTGCAATAAACCCATCTGCTTCTTAAACCATACTCGCTATTTTAAAGAACCAAACTCAATATGGCCTTGTTTTACAAATGACTTGTCGATTCTCTAAGGACCAACATAATTACTCATTTAATTAAGACAAAGACAGACCGACACTTTGAATACAAGAATACAGAAATATTAAACAACGTTTCATTTCAGTTATGTGCAACTTGGTATTAAGAATTTACTCGCCTTCCTGTGATATTTTTACAGGTTTGAACCAAAACTGAAGACCCTACCCAGCTGTTTACTGTTTCTGTTCTAAAACAAACCCTAACAATGTTTTAAAAGTGTGTGTGTGTGTGTGTGGGGGGGGGGGGGTTGACTGCACTGACCAGGGTCTACTTTCCTAGCTACTACCTTGACAGATTTAAGTTCTTTCTTTTTCTACAAAGGATTGGCACAGTAAAGGGACTGAATAATGGCCACGTTTCAAGCTTACAGCCCGATGACTTTTTTTGGGAATTTAAAGGATGTTGTGCCTCTAATGAAACTTATTGTTACTGGACTGATTCAATGTCCCTTTTAAAAATCTTGAAGACAGCAGGACAAGGAAATGTGGTTGAAAACACAACTTGACTGACGTTAAAATTTAAAAAGAAAAAAAAAATATATATATATATATATATAGATATATATATATATATATATATATATATATATATATATATATATATATAACTAAACGTTTAACTTTAATGTTGTTTTAAACACCTCTTATGACAGATAACATCAAAAAACCTATAACCAGTGCTAGGGCCAATGTTGGCAGCCCCACCTTATAGACATTACAATTATTACAAAAAGTATTTCTACCCTGATAACAAAAGCCAAAAGGAGGAGGAGATTTTTTTTTGTGGGGGGGGGGGGTCTCCTTACCAGCCTGCCATTCAATGGCAAGGTATGAAAAGTCATAGGTGCCATTGTACAGACTATGTTCTTAGTATTTCACTTGTGCAAATAGTTCTGACTATATTACTCATTCTGTAAATGCAAAGTCATTGCAGACGATACATTTGATAGGGAAGTGCACACCAATACATACCCACCAATGTTATGTTGTTCTAATGACAGAGCCTGGCTAGAAGGTTTATCATGATGAAAATAAAAAATATTAAGATAGCTGTCTATATAGTGGTCGTCCATGGGCAGTGTAATATCTGATTAATGGAAAGCTTGATATTCGGTAGGTACAGGATGGAAAGTAATACAAAAAAGTAATGGGTATGTTCTTGAAATTCTACAAAATGCAATGGACCCACTCTCTGGTTGAAATGCAAGACAAAGCATTCCTCATTCCATACTGAATTCCTATGGAGCAAAATCCATTTGTCCATTACTGAGAAAATATGATTGTGTTTCATGAGATGTTAAGCATAGGTGAGAAGATAACGTAGAGAACTAGATCATCAATTAAAGTATAGGGTGAAAAGTGAGCAGATGATTTAAAATGCTTATTTATTTATTTTGGGTAATGAATTAGAACAGTATTTCCCTTTTCCACCAGTTATACTGTGGGGGGCTAGAGATCTCATCTCTTAGTATCCACGAATGATAAATGTCTGGCATAGGTCAGTTGTGACCCGTACCCCAGAGACATTGTGTTAAAATCATGTGGACTGGAAAACTGCAGAGAGAAGCCTAAGATTTCAAATAGATATGCAAGAGTCTAAGCAAAAAACTCCACTCCCTAAAAGCTCTCTTCGCCCTAGCGAATGCAAATGTCTGTGCTGTCGCTGAGACATGTTTTAAAGCCACACAGAGCACACCAACAGTGCAATGTTATAATGCCTTCCACAGATGCAGACCAGCTACTACACAGTGACTAAAGGTGGAGCTCTCTTGATTTACATCAAAAATAAATATACCTCAAGGCTGGTCAAACAGGACAATGCACTTGAGGTTCTCCATGTTCAAATCATCATAGGCAAAATCCAATACCACTGCCTTGCAAGCTATAGGTCCCTATTCTATGACCTAAGAAACCAGTACCATGCATTTAAACTTATTGAAAATACTCACCATCCAATCCAATACCATAGTCATGGGTGACTTTAATTACCCCACAATTAACTTGGAATCCTATATGACACTAAGCATATAGGCACAGAGATTGCTGGATTTTCTAAACACAAACTCTGTGGATCAGATTGTCAATACACCAACCTGGGGTGCAACCATACTGGATCTGGTCATAACTAATATACAGGAGTGCTGCACATCCCATACATGTCTTCCCTGGTAAGGTCAGACCACAAAATGGTCTCCTTTGAAGTAAAGATAAAACCTGGAGTCCCTGCTAACCCTGGTATATTCAAAGTCTACTCTAAGGCTAACATCCTGTTATTATGTGATAACTTGGCACAATTTCAAAGCCCCATAAAGCCTGAGAACACTGCTGCCTATGCAGAACTGTTCACAGAAACCCTGTATAAGCATGTCAATAGTTGCATAGAAGCAGCTGTACCCACCAGGAAGAAGTACAGAACTAACTCAAAAAACAAAACACCCTGGCAAAATCACTAAATCAGTAGACTGTATAACAGGAGGAAGAAAATCATGGCAAAAGTTAATAGGTGCAGCAACCAGCAGTTAAAAGCACTCTCATCAAACAAAACAAACAACTCAGAGGACAAATAGTCTACTAAGCCAAATTTCAGATAAATTTGGCCTCCCAGGCCAAGGATAACCACAAGGTATTCTTTAGCTACATCTGCAATCTCCACAGTTGTGTGCATAGCTCATTGTAAATGGAGCCACATATACTGAGTCACAAGTTATCCAAATGTGGCAAAGACGGACCGTAGAACAGAAGATCAGTCAAGTATACGTTAAAAAAAATAGAGCTGAAGTTATGGAATAGCTGCAAAGTTAAGGATTTAGTGTAGAAAATCTAAAACCGGTTGTATCACAGCATGATACAACAATGAGTCCCAAAAGTAAGGAGAAACAGGAAGAGCAGGAAACATCTGATTAAGAAATATGGACATGAGAAAGAAAAAGAAATTTAATATGGTGCAATATTTATGCAAAGGAAAAAGCAAAGCTAATCAATACAAGAAGAGAAGCACCAAACATATTTGAAGAGAAATACAGGCAAAGGTATCCAGGCATGAAAGATTTTATAATACAAAAAATAAGAAAATAAGGAATTGGTAATGGAGACGTTAAAGAAATAGAAACTGATGTTATGGATTACCTGTTAAGTGAAGGATTTGGTGTAGAAATTTTAACTCGGATAACATCACAGCAGAATAGAGTAATGGACACCCAAATTAAGGAGAAACCAATGGAGTGAGGAGCATCTGATAAGTTGCTATACGAAGATACTTTGGAGCCTTCCATAGGAAACCAGAACAAACATTCAATTGGAGTTGGACAGCAAGAGACGAAACAAGAATCTGTGGCAACTCTGACACAATCGATGCTGTGGAGTGATAGGCCAGTGAATTCCCATATGAAAGAGCAACAGATAACACAAGATGAAACAGAAGAAAATGTGGCACAAGAAGATGCTCTATAACTTTCTATAGAATGCCCACAAGAAATGTAGAACAAAGAATGTGCCCTCAGTTTAGAAGAAAATGATCTGAGAGAAGAGTTGCTTGATTTAATAGAGATGGACAGATATAGTAAGATCAATGAAAAAATAGATTACAGAAGGTCAATAAAACCCCAAATGTTAGAAATCTGATACAACAAATCAACACAGTAATTAGGACTGTCCACGGAGATTCATGCAACACATTAGAAGCAAATAGGATATATTACTATGCAGCTAAACTAATAACAGTTAAAGTCTTGCAACAAGAACACAGGGTAGTAAGGGAAAGGAAGGGGAGAAATCAAAAGCCATTATGGAAGTATCGAATAGAGAAATACTATTAAGCAGTTAAGACAAGATGTGTCATTGCTAGAAGAGGGAAGAGATCATCAAAAATACTCCAAAAGATAGACGTGATAAAAGCAATATGCAGTATTATAACAGATCAGGGTCTGTTGTGCACTATTGCAAATAATAAACTAAAAATATCAGTACAGGTAGAAAAACTTAGAAGATATGTAGATCAATATAAAGAGAAGTACAAAACAAGCAATTTATTTAAGACCCCAAAAAGTTATATAGAGAATTAGGAAACAAGGCAAAAGGAATTGAAACACCACCAAAAAAGAATTGGATACAGTTTGGGGAAATATCTATGAGGATCCTGTGGAACATAACAAAAATGTTAAAAGGATAGAAGAAGTAAAAGAAAGAATAAGAAGTTCAAATGTACAGGATATGAAATGGGATGAAGTAACTGCCAGAGAGATTGAAACAAAGTTAAGAAAAGCTCCTAATTGGAAAACCCCAGGCCCAGATGTAGTACCCAACTTCTGGCTAAAAACATCTTTGCATGAAGGTATAGCCATGAGTAAGAACTATTTCTATGCACACCCCAAACAGACACCAGCCTGGTTAACAACAGGAAAAACAATACTTCTACTTAAGAGCGAACAAGCAAACTATTCTAAAAACTATAGACCAATAACTTGCCTTCCAACAATGTGTAAACTGTACACTGGAACTGATACTAATAGAGTTTATAGTAATTTAAAAGAAAACTCAATCATGGCAATAGAACAAAGGGTAATAAAAGAAAATCATATGAAATAAAGGATCATTTCCTGTTAAAGTCATAATGCAGATCTGTAAAAAGAAAAATAATCTACATATGGCATGGATAGACTACAAAAAAGCATTTGACAGTATCCCACATTTACGGATAAAAGAGTGCTTAAAAGTATAAGACATACACTACACTGATCAATTACATTTTAGCAACCATTAAACAGTGGCAACCTAATTTGCAGTTAAGCCATGATAAAGGACAAATTATTATTTGAGAGCTAAAAATTCAAGGGAGAATATTTTAGGGTGACTCTCTGTTACCACTGCTTTTTTGTTTTGCCTTTAACACATTTAGCTGTCTGCATAACACATTAGGTCATGGCTACAATTTAGCTACCAGAAAACAACAAAGTGTAAAGACTTCTCATCTTCCTTTTATAGATGATTTAAAACGGTATAGTTCGTCAGATGAGGAACTGAAACCACAATTGCAAGTGGTCAAAACTTTTTCACGTTATGAGAATGCCATTTGGTCTTGATAAATGTACAAAAGCAACCTTTAAAGTAGGAAAACTGCAGCACCCAGAAACTATTAGTCTGGGACAAGAATGTGATATAAAAGAATTTGAGCAATACAGAGTTATAAATATTTGGGAATTATAAAGGATCATCAAAAAACATGCAAATGTGAATAAAACTTTCTAAGGAACATTTCAGAAGACAAAAATGAATGCGGAAAACCATGTTGACATCTAGGAAGAGTCCAAGCTATAAAGCAATTTGTTCTTCCTGTCCTAACTTACAGTTTTGGAGTGACTGGCCCCAAAAGGTGTTGGATAGGATGGACCAAAAAACAAGAAGGATGGTTCATGCTCATCAAATGATTTATAAAAATCAGTGCATACCAAGATTATATATTTCCTGTTCCGAAAGAGGTATGGGCCTCCTCAAAATTGATTACAAGTATAGATATGCAATCATGGGACTGCATACATTTCTGCTGACCTTACAAGACCCAAACACTGTGAATATTTTGAAACATGGGGAGAATAAGATTAAGATGACTTCCCTGCTTAGTTTAGCAGAAGCATAATGGCATCAAATGGGAATGGAAACCAAACCTGAAGTAGGTAAAAAATCAAGCAGCAACTGAATGTGCCAAAAAACAAAAGAAAGAATATAAGGTGAAGGATCAGATAAAAAGGCAAGAAATGTGGGAAATGCATAAATATAGTTGCAAGTATAGAAAACTCTGTAATGAACCTCATTTTGATCAGGATTTAATGCAGGAATGGTTAAGGAAAGGTGAATTTAAACCAAAAGACAAAAGGTTAATATTGGTGGCCCAAGATAGTGGGCTACGTACAATTTGGTTTTCAAAGTCCATTGAACATGTGGGAGAAACAGTGAAATGTAGGTTTTGTAAAACAGAATTGGAAGCAACTGCACATCTTGTTGCTGGTTGTGACATACTAATGGCAGAAGGACTGTATATTGATAGGCATAATAATGTAACAAGACTGTTGCATTGGAGATTGTGTAAACATTGTAACATTAAAGTAGCTGAAAAACACTGGAAGCATGAGCCACAAGGCATCATAGAAAATGATGAAGTGTATTTCACATGGGATCATCCATTACCAACAGTTCAAAAAACAGAAGCAAAAAAAAACAGATATAGTAATCCGTGAAAAGAAGACAAAAGTTGCATTGATCATTCAAATTTCTGTATTCAGTGACTGCAGTGTCTTATGTACAGAAAGACACAAAGTCATTAAATATTAGGATTTCCAGGCAGAAATGAGGGCAATGTGGAAGAAAAATACACAGACAGTTCCAGTAGTAGTAGGGGCAATGGGTCTTATAAAAAATAATTTGCAATCATACTTAGATATGTTACCAATACATGTAACTCAGAAAAAACAAGGATGACTGGAATCGCGAGAGTCACTACTAAAATTGCTTTTAATATATTTGTTTATTTATTTATTTATCGTACATTTGATTACCAGGAGTGCCCGACTGGGTAATATTCCTTTTTCTGTAGAGGCCCATGGAAAAAAGCTGTGAGATAGAAAACTATGATATGACATACATTAGAAAACCTAAAGTTAACATGCATTTACAATGCAGGTATTATAGAGCAAGTATTATAAGGTATACACTGATTCAGATTATGGATATGTTTTAGGACAACATCAGGGAAACAAGTAGAGTTTGAAAGGGTCAGATGAAGAGAGAAGGTTATTTAGGTACCATAGTGGAAGTTGGGTATAAGTTGTTTTAAGTATTGAGAGTGGTACAGTATTGGATGATGGGGTAGTATGAAGTGACTTATTGAGATGACGGCAGAAATAGAATGACTCACAAAGCATCGTAGAAAATGATGACATTTATTACACATAGGATCATCTGTTACCAACAATAATAGTACTCGCTGCATACAAAAACCACAATTTTAAAGTGACTCTCATGGTTCCAGTCACCTTTGTTTTTTTCCTGTTATATGTTTGCTGGTAATACTGCTGGACTTGTCACTATGCTGATTTTGTTTTATCGATACATGTAACTCATATGAATTGTAGAGGTTATTAGTAAGCAACTTGTGCGTGCTGCGCAGAGCACTTCTGGCTATCATCAAAGGTTGAAACAATACTAGTTTACTGTACTTTAATTATTGACTTAGGAATGGGGTCCATTCCCTTCATGGTACCAGAAACCCAAAAGACTAGGAGAAATTAAAAAGTGAGAAGCCAGAAGATATACCAAACCTACTGGCCGACAAATTTAGCTCCAACTTTACCCTTCTCTCCCCCTCAACTTTCCATCAGGAAATACCATCAAATATGACTCTCCCTTCTATCCCTAGGGAACAGGTCCTTAATGCTGTCTCTGTGGCCAAGAACACTGCATCAGTGGGCCCTGACAATATCCTAGGATGCCTTCTGAAGAGCATGAAACATGACCTATCAGGCCATCTTTAATAGTTCCCAAACACACTTCATGCTTCATGAATGGAGAACAGCAACAGTCATCCCTCTGCACAAAGGTGGGATATCTACAGATCCTAGTAACTGCAGAGCCAAAAGTCTCACTAATCTCATATGCAAAGCCATGGAAACAATTATCGTGGAAATGATCAATAATGATATAGTAAACTTCCAGGCACTGGACCCAATCCAATTTTGTTTTGTCAAGGGCAGTTCATGCCTACTCAGCCTGATGGACTTCTTTGAGATGATCATAAAAGCAATGGATGAGGCAAAATGGTTCACACTGCCTACCTTGACTTCACCAAGGTATTTGACATGATACCCCACTCAAGCATTGTTGACAAACTCAGGAGGTTATGTGCAAACCCTTATGTCACCAATGGATATCCAACTGGCTCACAGACAGGACCCAGGAAATTTGAATGATGGAGTTCACCTGTACAAAGAGGCCAGTCACAAGTGGAGTCCTTCAGGGACTGGTCCTGGGGATGCACCGCTTTTGCATTTACTTCTTTGAAGACGAGGCCAATGTCAATGGGATCTGGCTGGCTAAATTTGAAGATGATTGCAAATTAGGAACTGCCATTGAATCCCACGCTGACACAAATTTTCTCCATGTAGAGCTGACACAGACAAACAACTAGTGTCAGAGCCATGGACTAAAACTAAATGCCAAAACATGCATAATAGTATCATTCAGGATGTTATCCATCCCTGGTAACTATCATATTGGCAACACACCTCTAACAGTTGACCCAGTAGTCAGAGACATAGGGGCACACATAGACAGTAATCTAGCCTTTGACCATCATGTGTCTACCATAGTGAGGAAATCATTCTATGTTGCACAACTTATAAAAAAAGGTATGGCACCTAGGTCCAAAGGAAGTTATAGTTCCACTGTATTTGGCGTTCATTATTTATTTATTTAACATTTGTTGACCAGAAAGTCTGACTAGGTTCTACAGATCCTGTTTTCAGCAGAGGCCTGGGGAGAACTGCTCCAGAAGCATGTCTTTAGAATGTGGAAGGAAACTGGAGTACCCGGAGGAAACCCACGCGAACACAGGGAGAACATGCAAACTCCACACAGAAGGCACCCCAGCTGAGAATCGAACCGGAGAACCTCTTGCTGTGAGGCGACAGTGTTAACCACTGCACCACTGTGCTGCCATTAGAACTATCATTGAGTACAATGCCATCTTTTGTATGTACCTAACCAGGCATTTCCAACAATTGGAACAACCACATAGGTTCCTCACTAAAATAATACAGGATGTAAGTAACATATCCTGTGCAGAGTGCCTCAAGGCCCTATCCCTGTATTCTGTCTCCTACAGGCTGTTGAGGGGATATCAATGCCTGGCATACAGGGCATTGTCAGACCCCAGTTTGATGGCTATTCTGCATATCCACAAAACAAACAGCACCAGAATTACCCTTCTAAAGACTTAAAACTTGCCTGTGATATAAATAGGACCTGCTGAAGAGACAAGTCTGTATCCCAGAGATAACTCCGTCACTGGAACAGTCTCACCATCCATCTGTAGCAGAGTTCCTCCTTAAACCAATTCAACTGTAACTTCACCAAATGGATAGATAATAGGAAAGTCATCCCTGGTTTGGCACCTATGTCTCTAATGGACACAGGCAGCTTGTAAATAGTTCATCTCCCAGGCCCCTGCTTGTAAATGTTTCATCTCCTAAGCCCCTGCTCAAGGGTAGCCAAACTTGTCAGAAATTTGCAATGCATGGCTAGGCTTAAAAAGCCCCTTGTGGTCATTAGCCTAGTAAACACCAATGAACCTATGTGTATGTCTGTTGTGCTCACAGCAATTAATGAAGTTACTGTGTCATTTTTTTTTTAACGAGCAACTATTGAATTTGAGACCATGGAGTGATACCCTTTAGAAGAGCTGTCCCTGAGAGGATAGGGTCCCTCTATTGTGAAAAAAAAATGATTCAAGTATGTACAAAAAGACATTCTCAGGACACCCTGGAACAAATGAAACCATGTGCGCCAACTGTATGACATCTCTTTATTCAAGTAAGAAAAGTAAAAGTAAATAATAGGTTTATAGAGCGCTGGTTATGCAGTGCTTTCTTACTACCCATAAACCAGTAGCAGTGTGCTTTTAAGATAGCACAAAACACTACCAAAATTGTTTCTGATAATTATCAGAGCAAAACTGACGGTGTTAAATACTGCAAAAGCTTCATTTACTCTGAGGTAGTCCTTATAAAATGCAAACATTCTGTATTGAAAGAAGGAAGCTCATACAGCTTTTTTGGCAGTAAATATTGCACCCCTGGCCATTCTTCTGAACTTGCTTGCTACAAAGGCTATAAGTCTTGGAATCATAGTTCTGCAAATTTGCAGTAATGGAGGGTAACTTCTGATGGAGTGGAACTTCTGATGGAGTGGATAAGTCCCAGCTGACTTATTCATGCCAATCAGCCTTGACAAACATGCTTAAGAAGTCTTGGAAAACATAAATGTTCTTAATGCCAACAAACTGATCAGTCTTCCTATTAATGCCTTATACTGATGAATGCAGAGCAAACATTCATTTTTTTAAAGTTGCCAAGTGCAAGCAAAAGCAACTATAGCCACTCACATTTCTAGGGTTTTAATAGTCAGTCTGCCAGGGTGGGAAGAATGTAGAAAGTAAAAGTTGATTTTAACTGATTAACATCAGAACTGAAGGGAAATGGAAGCAACATTATCTTATCTATCTAGGGGAAGGCTGTCCCGCATCTCCAAAATTTTAAATGCTCAAACACTAAGACTGCTAATAGGGAAAGGCTGATTGCTTTCAATTAAAAAGAAAGAAGGGAATTCTTTTGCTACCTTGAACACCTGCAAAATTAAGCATCTGCTAAATGTCATCACCTTAATTTTTAACTTTGTGTGCACTGCATTCTTTCTATCTGGAACTTTGCCTGTAGCCCATTGATTCTGCAGGATGCATCTGCTAGCATCCAATGAAATAAGTAAAAAAAAAAAAAAAAAAAAAAGAAAATCATGAGGTTTATTCTGCAAACAAAAACTCTAGGTAGGAAACAGCATTGATATTCCTTTCAGACATAATTACAGTATTTGTTTGTTTGTTAACCTTACTGACATGGTTAGTGGCCTGGTCATCAGCCTATTTTCAGCCTTAACCAGGGCTAGTTTGGCTTTTACAAATTTCAACAGATAGTTACAGCTGTGTAGTGTGTGTAGCATGCACATTTGTAGAAACAATACATAACTTATGTAAGTACAATAAACCACAATAAATACCGGAGTCAATTACAATTATGTACTACTATACAGTTCAGACAGTGTAAAATATACTTTTGTAGACACAAGGACTATTTGAGACTAGAAAAGAGAGCTTAAAAACTATTGGGTTGTTATTGGCAGTTATCACAGCATATGTGCAGCTTCCATAATGAAGAAGTGACATGAAGGTAGGAACAAGAAGACCGTCTGACTGTGCAACTGTGAGCTGCATGCTTGATGCAAAGATTTAGACTGTGTCAAAACAGTAACACATGTACACTATACAGAGACTGGACTGGCTCCTTTTGAATTCACTTACATCATTTTGCTTAACTTTGCAGATATTTTGAGGTAGGGAGCTCCATGCTCCACAGACAAGATTTGAAAAGACTCTTACACCTATTCCGTTTGTGAAATGTGATCTTGTCAAGTAGATAATGTCTCAAAATGAGCACAGGGAATAGTTGGTTTGCCATGTGCTAAAGGTGGACAGTATGAGAAATGTAGTACTTTGCATGTGAGGTAGTTACACTGGAGACTGGCTCTAGCTGTTATTGGCAGCCATTTTGATTTTTATAGTGACAGCAATATTCTCTGGTGCCACCAAGGACTATGAATCTTCAGATCTTCTTAGCAGCCATTTGAAGATTGTGGGTGTTAAATCCTGAGTTCAGTGTAATTTCAGCTGAAAGTGCTATAGTGATATGTTGCACATGTCTGGCAAAGGTGAGTTGTTGGTTGAAAGTCATCCCTAGGTATGTTCAGTAACTGTAGGTAGCGGTGTACCTTTGCAATCAGTAATCATTATCTTGGGGTTTGATATCAGTTTTTGTTGTGTACCAACCAGCATACTAGCAGATTTTTTTTCAGTTTTAAAGAGGCTTCCTGTCTGATAATCAGCTTCATAGTTGATGTCTTCTTGCAGCATTTTTTTTTTTTTTTTGTGATTTGTGAGATGACTTTTCTGTATGAAGCATTATTAGGAAAGCTGCATAAATGATGCAGATCAGGATAGGTAAATGTGATGATATACTGTTAATGAATATGGAGAGGAGAATACATTCAGCAATTGAACGTTATGGTACTCCCACTGAAAAGGCACCCTTTTTACATGTGCTGGGCCCTCTGTAAAACTCTGCAGCACAATTCTGCCAAAAATATTTAATTTATTCTTAAAAGGGCAGTGATTGTTATTTGGCCTTTATTTATTTGTGTATTTTTATAATTGCATATTTAGGGTACTATTCCTAGTCATTGCATAGAAGCTCAGCTTAGCTTCAGCTCAGAGAAAGTAGCTTCATTTAGGCACAGCTGTTAGAATCAGTTTGAGGAAAGAGATGCAAATGAGGAGGATGTGAAAAATCTTTGACTATCTTATGCAAATAGGTGCTCTCCCTGCTTGTATGTGATTCATATTTGCTTTTTGATGTGCAGGTATGGCATGTGCAGTTGAGTAATAAAAAGCAAATCTGCACTTTTTCAGTCACTGTGTGTTCTGTGAAGATTGGATTTTTTTTTTATTACTGCAGGTCTAGCTATGGCCTGCTACAAGTTGTTTGTTTTGGCCATGCTGAAACCTGGTACACAAAACAGCACTCAACAGCCTAGAAGAAGGAGAAGGAGATATAGGCAAAATATTTCTCATCTCCAGTTTGCTGAGCAAGAATTATTGGACAGGTTTAGCATAGGCAAAAATATTATATGGGCTCTGATGAGTTTGTACAGCCCACATCAACAATCCTGAACCCCCTGCCAGACATTGCTTAGAAGAGTAGAAGATTCATATATTCTTCTTTATTTCTAAAAATGGAATCACACATCTTCTGTTAAGCCATATATTGTAATGGAAACATCTGCAGTATTAAACACATCTTCAGGGTAGCATGTAATACTAAACATAATTATCTTCCAAACAGATAATGCATATGAGTAAGGAATGACCTGAGAAATACTTGCATCATTTCCTTTTAGAATACATGCCCAAACAGATGTCAAAGGGATTCATAGCAATCGGGTGCCACTGACATACACATATCGGTCATGTAAGGAAGCACCCCCCTGTAAGGTATATAGCACTATCATGCCATATAAGGTGTACGGATGACCTACCTGGTATGAAATGTATGAAAAAGCTGGCCTTGTATGTAAGCCACTGCAATCTGACAGACATTTTTCATGCAGGATGTTTCCAAAAGTTGTTATAAGGGAGCTGTTTACAAATTTAAATGTGTCCACTCCATAGGAAATGGAGAGAGCAACAAGCATTACACACACACATAAACAAGTTTTTCATGACAAATATTGAGCGTCCTACCCGAATAGTGTATGTAATTCAGAGAGCATTGTAATACTCACAAGTGCCAAAGGAGAAGTCTGACTGTTACAGGACAGACTACACTTTTGTCAGGATGACCTTATTAATGTGTTTCACAGAGGATGTTACTGTAAAAATAGGGATATGGGAGCTCTGAGAACAGTCAAATGTATTATTCTCAGGGGAAGTGGATACACCACCAAGTGATAAATACATTCTCTCTCTCACACGTACAAGTCTTCCATGATGAATATTGAATCTCCTACCTATCTAGATTACAAAATCTAGAATGTAATCAAGGATCATAGGATCATAGTAAGTTACTAGGCTATTGGCCCTGAGGCCCTTACAAGCCTAGCCAATAATTTACCCCATGTTCCAACAAGTCAACACCCTATGCCATTGTCCATCAGGGACACAGGTGGAATCCCAGGGGTGTATTTTCTGTTTCCCATTCAGTTATCCAGGTTGTGCTTAAAAAGGTTTAATGAGGTACTCTGCTTTACGAGGAGAGGGAGTCTATTCCACAAAAGTGGGAGTTGCTGGGACACAAATCTGTCCCATCAATGACTCCTATTGATGTCACAGATGAGGTTGAGGTCATGCGTGTTGGTTACTCAAGTGAAGCTTGACTTGCTGATATGCAGCAGTCCCATCAGGGTGGGGTCTGAGATTGCTTTGTATGCCATACAGAGGTCACCTCTGAGTCTGCAGGAGACTGAGTAGAAGGACAGGGCTTTTAGCCCATTTGTGTAGGGTAGATATTTGAGGCCCTGGATTCTCTGCATGAGGAACCTCTGTGGTCTCTCCAGCTGCTGCATGTGCTTTGTGAAGTACATGTCGAAAGGGGCATCGTACTCAATAATGGGTCTTATAAGGGAAGACTATAGGGCTGTTATGACCACCTTGTCCGTGGATGAGATGCCCTTGCTAATGAGGTGAGCCATGTAGAAAATGTTCTGTACAACGGAGGTGATATGGTGGTCAAAAGTCAGTTTGCTATCAACCTGGGTGCCCAAGTCCCTCACGACTGTTTGCATGCTTAGTACCTTATTATCAATGTGATAATTTGTGGGGACATCACTCTCCCCAAAAGGGATGATGATGCATTTTTTGGCATTCAGTTTGAGGCCATGTTTCTAGCACCAGACATTTGTTTGGGTAAGACCCTCTTGAAGGATGCCTACATCACTAGAGGAATTGATGACAGCACCCAGCTTGCAGTCATCTGCAATCTTAGTCAGCCATAGCCCACTGGATTTGGCCTGCACCTCCGAGAAGTATATCCCAAACAGCAGAGGCCCCAAGACAGATCTCTGGGGTACACCACTTGTTACGGGTCTACTACTTGAGGTGGTTTCCCCTATTTTGACTAGAGGGGGTTCTATCAGTGAGCTAGTTTGCTACCCACCTGGTAACATATGGATTGATGCCTAGTTGAGAGAGTTTATCTATTATACCTGAGTGGGGAATAGTATCGAAGGCTTTGGCCAGCTTAAGGTAAGTGGTGTGCACCATTTTCCCCTTGTCTATGGCCTTGGTGACTGTCTCAAAGAAGGTGACCAAATTTAACAGACATGGCCTCTTCTTGACAAAACCAAACTGTGTGGGATCAAGTGTTTGGAGGTTGCCAATGTCCTTGTTAATGAGGTCCATAATAATCCACTCCATGGCCTTGCAGATCAGGCTAGTTATTTTAATGGGCCTATAATTTCCTGGATTGGTGGATGCTTCACCTTTGTGCAAAGGGATGATGGTAGCTGTCCTCCACTTTGCTAGGAAGAAGCTGATCCTCAGGCTTTGGTTGAATAGGGTGTCTAGTGGTGCCACAGGTTCCTGCCTGAGTTCATGTAGGATGCAGCCTGGGATTTTATTGAGTCCCATGGAGGCTGTATTTTTTCCCTTTAAGAGGGCAGTGATTACTTTCTCCCTATAAATAAGGGGGGCAGGTAATGGGGATGTCCTGTTATACTGATGGGGGGGCAGAGTAGTGAAGTCTTCACTAAACCTGCCTGCCAGCAGGTTGGCTATATCTACAGCATTTGTGTATGTGGTGTCCTTGACCACCTGTTCTGAGCAAATCTGGGTGCTTCCCTTGAGATTGCTGACATATGTGAAGACGGTCTTATGATTGTCTTTAGTAGATGTAGCCAGTTTGGACTCGAAGTTTGCTTTCAAAGATTTCACTAGCGCTCTTGTTTGCTTGTTCAGGCTAAGGAGAGATTGCTTCCAATTAGGCACCTGCTCCTTCTTGGTCCTGGACAGCAATGTATTCCTTTTATTATGGAGTTTATTTATTTTACATGTCCACTAGACAGGTTTACTCTTCCTTGAGGAGGAGGATTTCATCCTGTCTGGTATTCCTGATTCCATGCAGCTATATAAATGCTCATGTAGTACTTTGTTGTAGTTTTGGACATATATGCCAGTTCCTATGGAAGGGGAGGGGGCTGTGAAGCTGTTTATCCCTTCCCTCAGGAAGCTGTAATCAGCTTTGGAAAAGTTTTTTTGTTTGACCGTAGCTGGGGGGGGGGAGGGGGGTGTTGGGGAAGATGCTGTCTTTGAAAGCGACTGCTTTGTGGTTGGATCTTACCAGGGATGAGGACACTGTAGGATGCAGCAGTGGTTACTCATGTTGTTTAATATCACATCCAAGATATTTTCACCTCTTGTGGGGGTGTCAATGAACTGTTCCAAGCCATTACATTGATGAAATCAAGGAATCTTTGGACATTTGTGTTTTGGCATGAGTATTTATTCCAGTCTTTGGTTGGATAGTTAAAGTCACCCAGGATCAGGGTAAAGGGTTGAATCCTGATAGATTCAAAGAGGTGCAGATAGGTGGAGTGGGCATCTTGAGTCAGAGTCGGAAGACTATAGCTAGCTATGATTTGAATAGAGGTCTTGTCAGTTGTTAACTGCACCTGGATTGTTTCCTGTGCATCATACTGTTTGAGCAGACTAGATGTGTGTATGTCTTTTATATATATTCCAACTCCACCTCTTTTTATTTTGCTGCCCACCATTTGGGGTCTGAATAAATGATAGGATGAGTAACCTGGTATGGCTGGGGCACTCTCCACAGATTTGAACCAGGTTTCTGTGAATGCACAAATGTCAGCTTCTTCCAGGGTTAAGAATACTTGCAATGAGTGCAGTTTCATGTTTAGACTCCTAGCGTTTAGCAGCATGACATTTAATTTATGTTTTGATGAAATTTTCATGTTGGTAATTTTGACCTGATGGCATTGCCTAAAAATGCCACTATGAGGGAGACAAGAGCCTTTGCCAAGGAACCTGAAGCCCAAGGGAGACATATGCAGGCCATCTCTTTCAAAGCATCAATGTCTCTCAGTCATGCCATCCCAGGCTGTCAGGTACTGGATCCCCTTGGAATGACACCAGAAACTAAGCCAGTTGTTAGTCATTTTCTGTTTGTATTGAGGCATCATTCTGGGTGACAGTAATATGACACTTAAGGCAAGGACATACCTGCCTGGGACACATACGTAGCTAATTCAATCATGTCTCTCTTCATATAGTCCAGGGAGGAACGTCTGAAGTCATTCACTCCAACATGGACTATGACAGAGTCTTAACAGTAACTGTTGAGAGACTTGAGTGCATTGGTGATATGGGGGAGTCTGGTTCCCATGAACAACTTACCATGACTTTCTCCTTATCCAGCCTGGTGAGGAGCACATCTGTGTGTCTCACAATCGAGTCTCCTATGAATAATATGATGGGTTTATATTTAGGCCTTAATGGCTGTGAGACACAGGTGTCTGGACTATGTGTGGTGTGGTGTGCCATGGAGTTTGGGTGCATTTATGCCTCTGAGGTCTCTTTTGTTTGAGTATGCTTTTGTTGAGGACCTCTGCATATATGGGGGGGGGGGTGTTGTGTAGGTGTGGGTGGTGTTTGAGGTGTGGTGTTCATGTTGCTAACCTTCTCAGTGCCAGATATACTGGTTTATGGGGGAGAGAGCAATGACACTAGGTACTTGATGTAATTGCATTTTTCACATAATTGTGTTCCTAGGTGGTGGTAGTACAGGGTTGTCTGTGTACATGAGGCAGTTGCTACACTGTCTCAAGATGCCCATATCAACCAGACTGGCAGGAGAAAATGTAGGAAATTGTCCATCCATATTTGTCAGAAACTGAAAGATCTAAGAGGGTAAAGGGAAGAATGTCTAAGAGTAGTACTACTAGATGATAACACAAGTGCTACAAAAGGGAAAAGTTGCAGCTGGAATACCTCAAAAAGGTTACAAACCATGCAGCTGAAGCTCTGAATGCAACAGGCGTGTCTCTTGACTATTCTACTCAATGTTAAGGTTAAGAACTCAATAAAAAAAAATAACAATGATGGACAGATTAATCACTTATAGTCAAAACAACAGAAATCGCAGTATGAAAAAAATACAGTTAAACAGCAATGAAATGCAGTAAAATACAGTTAAACAGTAATGAACTGTAGTAGACAGCAATTAAATATTGTTAATCAGGAGATTTCTTTAAAACAGTAGCTCACAATCACAACAGTAACAGACAGCACAACAGCAATTCAGTAGAATACTGTTATCGATTTACTATTTGCAAGTGCCACAGGAGAAGACACATAATCCCTCTGTGAAATTGGATATTAGAATATCTGTTAAAATCAATGCTTTGAAGCGGTAGAGTACTGTGCATCCCAGGTCTTGCAACAAATGCATACATGTGTGTGCACAAGACGGTTTACCTTTATAATGTCGGTCCTGATATGGTCGACACGACTTGCATGCATGCCGAAATGCAAACGTCTCCTGCGTCGAATTCAGAATATGTGAACATCAAAACCTCACCCCTTTTTGACCCATGGTAGCATGGGTGTGGAGGTGTTGCACGGCCGGTAATGTCGAATGTTTTTTGACATTTAAAATTTTTTGCGGTTTTGGTTCGCACAAAACGCATCGATAAAGTGGCATTTCGACAAAGTGCAATCGACTATTTAAAGGTAAACCGCACAAGACAATGTAACATCACTATGACTGTCACATGTAATGACATACTTTTATAATACAGTGTAGACACTGACCTTACTGAACATTGTGTTACTATGATGTGCACTAACATGTTCTACATAATGGGATGACATACATATTGACTGTTGCCTACTTCTGGACTGTGAAATAAACATTACAGTGATTTCATGTCTGAATGAATGCACACATATATTGTCTCATACTTGTACTATGTGCATTGGCAAGACAAACATACAAGTCATACATAGAACAGTGCACTGAACAATGACAGTGATGGATTTGATGAGAATAGGTTAACCAAGCTGGTAACACAATGGCAGTGCAAACACTGTAGAGCAGATATATTACTTTATATGAGTGAATTAGGTGGGTTAATATCATTCAAAACTCATGATCATCTTTGGGCAATAGTAATACCAACATACAACTATAATTCTTTGGTCTCCTCTTTTTTTGTTGTTGTACTTTTTGAGCACAGTGTCACTAAGTTGATTTATGTTGCTGATGGCAAAGTGTTAGTGCATGCATAATCATATACTGAAATGTTGAGAACTTAATGGTAATTAGTAGTACTCTGTGTTGCTCTTTGCTGACTTCCACTCATCGATCTTTAAAGGACAGCCTTCATAACGGGTACCAGGCAGATTACTAAAACAGCAGGATGATGATGTGTGAAGTTAAGATTTAGCCAACATTTACAGAGACAGCAGTCAGACAAAACCTTGTGAAGCATTTTTTCATCCATATGTATTTGATCATTTTCAGCGTGCCAAGAAATAATTTAGGCTTTACTTCTGTCATACCACAGCAATCTTTAATGTATGTAATCATCTTTGTCAACCTATTAACCACTGTAACCTGTACAGACATATCTTCCTCTTGTTTAAATTTACAATAAACTAAGTAAACATAGCTTAGCACAGCAACACAAGGTGAGACAGAGTAATGTCTGTGAAGATAATCAAATCCAAACATATTGCCATAAGCACTGTAATTCCATTTAGCCTTAGCTGCATTAGTTGACTGGCACCTGATATTGTGCAAATGCAGAGGTGGAAGAATGATACAGATGCGAGAAGATATACACTTAAATTACTGAACCAAAAACATTCATTAACACTAAAGGTAATGGCTGGAATAGAACTCATGAAATTATTAAAAAATATATATAGTTCTGCCTACTTAAGAATTGCTACTTCATGGAATTAAAATGAAACTATTGAACCATATTGAAAACTTACTGAAAAAAAGGAAGGGTGAATAAAGAGAGCTACAGACTGATACAGAGAGGAATAGCAAAAGTATGTGTTGTGGGATATGTAGGAACATCTGTGTGCTGTTTTAGTCTTACTTTAAATCATCATTAATCTGTCTTATTCTGCACAGTAAACTGATTGCTACAGATTCAAATAAGGGGTAGGAGAGTGCAATAAACATGAATACCTAATCAGGATAAGGTTGTCTAAGTATACATGTGAGGGCTGCAATGTGTTAAAAATAATATCTTGCCGCAATACTCCAATGTAATGTTACGTAAATGTGTTATATGAAGAGAAATATGGATGTTTACAAGTAAATATATTGACAGGGGTATGAACTGTCATGAAGTAATAAACTGACATGTAGCTATAATTGAAGCCATTACACTATGGCAAAACAGCAGGCAACAAACAGCATAATTATCTTAACATGCCACACAGAAACTTCTAGCTTTGTAGTTCCAGCAGGTTAAATAAATATTTCATCAACTGTTACACAGTACTACCTTTAGTATGGCTTTACTCTGCATTCTCATACTGCAGTAGATTTAAGCACTTTTGCTTTACAGTAACTAGACTACTGCAGATTACACTGAAATTTCCAGCTTTTGTAAGAAGTTAAACAACATTCACTGTCACTCAGCATTGCTGTCTTATCTCAGACTCCATGTAAATGTCAAGGACATTAAAGTGAGGACTTTTCATGGGCCATTTCTGGCAGTGTTGTGTTGTGTGCAAATCTACTACTTTGTTGACCAGATTAAACATGTGAAAAAAGGGATAGATGGGATAGTGCAGAGAATGGGGTTGGGGTAGCACACAGTGAAAAGAATACAGAACTTTGCAAGAGGGTCATGGAAGAACACCATAGCTATCCACCTCAATGGAATAATGCTGTATGGCTAATTGGACCTAATCAATTTTTTTCTGGATTTCACATAGGTGACGTGAAGAGCTATATATGGGGCATACTTTTTTGTGGGACAGGTGCCCATTTTTTATTTATTTGGGAGAGAGAGAGAGGAATGTTGGTAAAGATGCTTAGGAATCAAAGGTCAGGTGGGAAGATTAGGTTAGGAAGTATTTGCACACATACATGACATACAGGACAGATAGGGATGGTGATGGAGGTCAAAGGTTGGGGGACACCATGATTGGGAATAGTTAGGGGACATTGGACCACACTGATATCCAGGATGAGAACAGTGAGAATCTAGTCCTCACCCTCACTCACCCTCAAAAATGTTACCATTGTCACCTGCAGCAGCTCCCTGGTTAGTGCCAGATGTGGCATCATCTTTGCAATCTGATGTAGGACCTTTTCAACCCTGCCAATATGTGGAATGAGGTCCCTCTCCATTATATCTTCCACCAGCCATGTCTGTTCCTATGGGGTGACAAAATTACCACCGCCACTACTACTGCTCCTGGAGGGTACTATTCCACCAGCACCCAGGGCAGAGCTGCCTGTGTGTCCCTGAAGTGCTAGGTGTCTGTGCTCCCATCTATGGGGGTATGGCAGGCTGAGTCACAGTTGTTGGAGTACCTCTCTAAGCTGTTGATTAATTTTCATCAGCAAGTTAGACAAACAGCAGATTGTCAATAAATTATGACCCCTCCAACAGAAAAAAAAAGAAAGAGACAAGGCTAGGGAGGGAGACAATACAAATAAGAGATAATTAGATACATGGCATATCAAGGTACTATATACTTTAAACCAACATTTTTTAGTAATGCATAAATAATTATGATAATTTACAATTGCTCACCTTTGCAACATCCATATATGATGGAAAGGTATTTTTGTGTTATTAAATAAACAAATATCACTACTCTGGTATAACAAACAGTTGCCTTTATTTCACTATAACGGATTGGAATTATGAATTCTAACTTAATAATCACAATTAACATAATGTAATTCTTACTAATAGACTGCTATTAAGATTTTATAAAAATTATCAATTAAAAAAGGCTGCTTATGAATACTGCACCCACATTTACAGTTAAGCTGTTATTCTAATTGTCTAATGCAAGCAACAGCACTTAGTTATGAAGGCATGCATGCTGATGATGAAAAGGTTCATAGGTAGGTACTAGGCTATTGGCCCAAGGGCCTATGTAAGCCTAGCCAACAAGGTTCCCTGGCTTATGCCACCCAAGAAAGCTATTTTCCTGTGCCACTGTTGAGCAGAGACACAGAAGTGTTCCCAGGGGTGTATTTCCTATTTCCCATCCACTCATCCTGATTTTTCTTGAAGAGTGCTAATGAAGAACTTTGCTTGACATAGATGGGTAGCCTGCTCCAGAGTATGGAAAGTCTCTGGGACAGGAATCTATCCCTCCAGCATGTCCTGTTTATTGTGTTGACAAGCTTTAGGTCCCTAGAGCATGTAGGTCAGAGGGATTGGGATTTCTTTAGGTGTAGCATGTCCAACAGCTCTGGGTTTGACATAGTTTTATATGTTAGGCAGAGATCACCTTGGAGTAGGCGATATGCTACGGAGTAAAGCTAGAGTTTTTTGAGGCGGTCAGTGTAGGGCATTTGTTTGAAGCCAGTAATCCTCTTTGTGAGGTACTTCTGTGGCTTTCCAGCTGCTGCAGATGTCTTGTGAGGTACATTCCAAAAGGGGCATTGTACTCTACAATGGGTCTAATGAGTGCCAAGTAGAGGGGAACAATGACCTCTTTTTTCCTGGATGAGAATCCTTTTATGATGAAATGTGCCACGTAGAAGGACTTCCTGACTACTGTGGCTATGTGACTATCATAGGAGAGACTACTGTCTACCTGGGTCCCAAGGTCTCTTATCACACATTCGGTGTTAAGTAGATGATGAGGTATACCTGCTTGAGATACGAGTGTTTAAGGGAATGAAAATAATAATATGGATTTGATTTTTACTTGAATCATACTTACCATGTACCACTCTGAGGCGAGTTAATCTTTCTTGGTGCATCTCACAGTTTGCAGTTATCTCCTCTGCAGCTGTAGAGAACAAAAAGAAAAACATGTATTTATTTATTTATTGGCATTGGATTACCAGGAAAATCTGACAAGGTGGGAGCTTAGTTTCAGCAAAGGCCTGGGGAGAAAAGCTCCAAAGTACTACAAAACATTTTAAGAATAATAACTTTACAGTCTTTAATAATAATATAAAAAACAAATACAGTTTAAATAATAGCAACAAATTAGACATAATATGAAAACATTGGTTACGAATAGATACAAGTTAAGTGAAAATGATTCAATAGTTAAAGACATTTTAGCCAGTTTATAGAGAAATTTAAGGTAAGTTAGTGTAATACAAATAGGAATTGCAATCGAAAGTGCGAGAAAAGCAGGGTTATGGCAGAGCAATAGTGTAGCAGTTAATGTTGTTAACTCACAGCAAGAGGTTCTCCAGTTCGATTCTCAGCTGGGGTTCCTTCTGTACAGAGTCTGCATGTCCTCCCAATGTTTTTTTATGGGTTTTCTCCCACATTCCAGAGACATGCACGGGAGTGTTTCTTCCTGGGCCTCTGCCTGAAAATAGGCTCTATCCTAGTCAGACTTTCCTGGTCAGCAAATGTTAATTAAATAAATTTAGAGGAAAGGGCAGAGGAGAAGATATGAATAGGTATTTGTTCACATTTAGGGATATAGTTTATCCTGCAAGAATAGAGACAATTTTTGGCTAGAAAAATCTTTCAGAATGGTTTTGAAGGATGAGAGGGAAGGTATTGACCTGATGGATAGCGAAAAGGATCCAGGAGAAAAGATGCTGGACAAGCTGATGGATTCTGTATAATTTTTTAGGTGGTAAGCAGCAGTGTATATGTTAGTTGATGGGGTAGTTCTAATCACTTTAGGCTTTTTAGTGCTATACAGTGATGGCTTCTGAAAGGGGGGATTGCTGCAAATTTAGCACCTCTGTTATAGCGTTGTTCAAGTTTTGATTTTTGTGATGCCTGAAGCTTATTAAGGATGGAAGCAGCATAAAGAAGTGTGGTAGGGATATAAGTAGTGGCAGATGTAGCTTTAGTTGCATTAATGAAAGTTTTTGGCTTTGTAAAGCATCCCTAGTTTCTGATGTTTTCTTAATGTAATTTTGTATATGCAGGTCGAATCTAACATGATAATCGAGTACGACCGCTAGCAGTTTGCTAAGAAAAGTGACTTTAGTGCTTGTATTATCAAGAGAAAGAACTTCAACTTTTTTTTTTTTCATGGGAGAGGGATTGGAGAAAAAGTTTATTTTTTATTTTTTTTTTTTGAGGGTTGAGCATGAGTTGTGAGTTACAAAGCCATGTTTCAGTTGCTGTTAAAGCTTCCTGAGTGATTTTTTTCTGGAAGTGTTCCATGTTGTCAGATGTGCAAATAAGTGTGGAGTCATCTGCATACTGTATTAGGGTGGCTTGTTTTGTAGATGTGTGGAGGGTGTTGGTGAGAATGTTAAAAGAGGGGACCAAGGATATAGCCTGCAGTAGACTGGACATCACTGGGAGGTATGGAAATAGGATGGAGTGCTATTTTACTGACTGATACCTTTTAGATAGGTAGCTTTTGAACCATAGAAGTGTGGACTGAGAGAGACCCAACAATGACATCTGATATAGAGTTTGCTTTGACAAACTGTACTGAAGGCTTTAGACAAGTCAAAAATAAGGAGGAGACTAGTTTGCCATTATCGCTAGCTTTATTGCTAGTGTTTATATAGATTGTAAGTGCAGTCTTAGTACTATGGAATGGCAGAAGCCATGTTGTGTGGGGGATAGGAGTTCTTCTTGCAGAAGGTAGTTTAGCATTTGTTTCTGAATACATTTTACATGTATTTTGCAGAGGGATGATAAGATTGCTATAGGTCTAAGGTTAGCAATTTCCGTTGAATTTCCTCCTTTGTACAGAGGGATAATGAGTGACTTTTTCCAGAGAGATGGAAAGTGCATTTACTAGACTGATTTATTTATAAGGATTGAGACAGGGCAGGTGATGCTATTCGCAGCCCTTTTAAGGTATTCACTTTGAAGGTCATCAGCTGAAGAAGAGCAAGGTTTTAATTTGTTTAAGAGAAGTTTTATATAAGATGTAGGTGCAGGTTTGCACTTGACAGTGAATGCATTGATGTGTGGCTTCTGGGCAGGGACAAGATTAGATGTTGGGGAGTCTTTGGTTAGAGATGCTATACTATCTATGAAATAAGTGCTAAACTGTGTTGCAGTTTTAAGTAATGAGCTATTGGAATAGGGGTTAGGGATATACTTATGGATGCAAGATTTATTTTATGGCTACAGAATTATTAGGGTTGTGTTTAATATTATTCTGAAAGTTATTATAGTATAGTTTTTTTGTCTTCATCAATTTGCTTTTTAGTACGATTGCAAAGCATTCTGAGGTTTTCAAGATAGTGTGATGCTTTATACTTTAGCCATTCTTTTTATGCTTTTTCTATATCCTACATTAGCATTGTACTCTTTTTGGATAGCCAAATTGTATTTGTTTTTAGTCTCTTCCTTCTAGGAGATTCAAGGCTATTTAGGATATTCAGGAAAGTTGTATTGAATTCATTTATAGCATCAGCTAAGGGGAGGATTTTTAGAAAGTGGCAGTTAATAGATGATAGGTTAGTAATGAATATTTCTGGGTAAACTTGTAAAGGTTGCGTGTTGTTTTATAAGCACCCTCAGGCCAAATTATAAAAGACAGTAATCAATCTATACCCAATACTAGTCAGTTACTAAAGAGGTACAAAGAACAACAGGTCTTTCACTTCCTGAATGCAGAAATCTGTCAGCCAGGAAGTCTAAGTAACTGGCAGATACAGTGTAATCTATTGTTCAAGAGAAAGGACAGTGGCCAAACTAGTAAGTGGTTCTTACAGTGCAAGGACAACTCTGTTGGAGGGTGGATGTTAAAAACATATTTCCAGCACAGGCAGGCATGTATTTGACTGGGTGAAGTTAATAAATACCAAGATTGTTCAAGTTAAATTTGCTTACATTGTACAAATCAAAATTCTCAGGGAAAATATTTGGGACTTGGCCCTAGTGGCAGGATTCAGCAACATTGGCATCGGATGACGTGACCAAAGGATAGTATACAAAGACAAAATTCTCACCAAAAATGTTTGGAAGTTGGCCCTTGTGGTAGCGCTTCTGCAGTATGGGGGCTAGATGTAGTGTCCATGGGTTATTCTACAAAGAAAATATTTTCCATGAAAATATTTGAGAGCTGTCCCTTGTGGCAGAGCATCTGTACTGCAAGTAAATATAGTTCGCATGGGTGCAGTTGAATGTGATTATTCAATATAGGTTGATTTATGTTACATACATACTTAAGAAGACGTAAGAGTCCTAAACATACATTTGGGGTAAGTGATGAGTCATGATGATTGCAACAAAAGTGTTCTTCTCCATCTTACATATGCAAGTGATTTTTTATATGAAATATATTCATTGTCATATCTACATACATTAGGTTGTGTACATGTCTTAAAAGTTAATCATATATGCTAAACAGCACATTTTCATTGTGCAAGGCTTACTAATACATTGCATTCAAGGAACAGGTTTAACATTATCAATTGTTTTTTTTTTACTATTACAGCCCTATTCAAACATTTCTGAGAAATGTGCTTCTTATACCCTTTTTAAACTGTACCTTGTAGTTGGATTTGAACCCTTAATATTTATTTTACATTTATTTTTATTTTACATTTGTTAACCGGGCTAGTCTGGCTGGATATATTTCCATTTTCAGCAGAGGCCCGAGGAGAAAAGCTCCACAAAGACATAATAACTATTACATAAGATGCAAAAGAGAGCAGCATACAAAGTATTCTGTATCAGGACAATATTATACAAAGAGTCAAACTTATAATAGGCACAAATAAACAGTTGTACAAAAGTGTACTTATGGCTCTTTGAAGCAGAACACAGGAATACGTTATTTAAAATATTCAAACATTATAAGAAAGAGAAAAGGGTGTTTAAGGACAGCTAAGTAAGTAGGATAGATTATATTAGAAATTTCTAGGAGTCTTCAGTAAACTGAGTAATATAATTAGGAATGAGAAGGATGAAGGAGAGGTAAGTGATAGAATAGTGAGAAAAAAAGTAGAAAGGTAGCAAAGATCACAGAGATCAAGGGGTAGTGGGATGAGCTAAAATACATGGGTTCAGTCAGGGTTAAGGCAGGGGCATAGCCAGTGTTTAGTAAGGTGGAGTCTAAGTTTTTGTTTGAAGAGGACAGGAGATAAAATAGAAGTTAGTTCAGTGGGCAATAAGTTCCAGTGTTTACCAATGGAGTTAGAAAACAGGGAGTCACCAGCAAGGTTATTGGATTTGGTAGCAGAGACTAGGAGTTTGTTAGAGGAGCGGAGAGAGCTCAGGTTAGAGTAAGGGGTGAGGAGGTTAGAAAATGAAGGAGTGTTGTTTGGCAGATAAAAAGATTTGTGGATGATGGGAAGTTGAGAATGAAGCAACATGTTTTGTAATTCAAGCCAGTGAATTTGTTGTAGGTTCAGGCAGTGATGTGTTCTGAATTGATTACCAGTAACAAATCTAGCTATACTATTGTATGTAGTGGACAATTTAGTAAGATTAGTTTTCTTTAGGTTGGTGTAAATTGGTGAGGCATAGAGAAGAGTGGAGATGAGATGAGAGTGAGCCAAAGTAGCTTTGGCTGTTGGGGATAGGAATGTTTTAATTCTATAGAGGGAGCCCAGTTTTCTATGTACAGTTTTGATAGTGTTGTTTATGTGATAATCAAAGGTAAGATTGTTATCTATTGTCACACCTAGTAGTTTGGTAGAAGAGGCAGGTGTTATGAGAGTATTGTTAATAGAAGAGATAGAGAAGTCCAGTGAGGGGGATCTGGTAGTGGGTTTGAAAAGGAGGAGTTTTGTTTTTTTGGCATTAAGAAGTAGGCAGCGTTTTAAGAACCATGCTTCCACTAAATGGAATACATTTTGTGTAATAGTTTGAAGCTCTGGGATGGTTTTTGCAGAGCAGATGAGTGTGGAGTCATCTGCATATCGTATGCATGTAGCTTGGGGAATAGCTACTTGTAAGTCATTTATGAATAGGGAGAAAAGAAGGGGCCCAAGAATCGAGCCTTGTGGTACACCGAGGGAGATTGGGAGAAGAGAGGAGAGTTTATTCTCCCAGAGTACCGCTTGTTTCCTGTTAGAAAGATAGGAGGTGAACCATTGGATGGTATTTGGTTCAATAGCAAGTGATTCCAAGATCTTTAGGAGAAGAGGGTGATTGACCATGTCAAAAACTTTAGATAGGTTGATGAAAAGTGCAGAAGAAAGGGTATTATTATTGCGGTTTTTGTTAATGAAATCAGTAAAAGAAAGGAGAGCAGTAGTAGTACTATGAAAAGGCCTGAAGCCATGTTGACAATGAGATAGTATGTTATGTTTAGTTAAGTGGGACATTAGCTGTTTGTGAATACATTTTTCCATGATTTTTGCTAGTGGAGACAGGAGGGCAATGGGTCTATAATTAGAATATTCTGTAGAGTTTCCACCCTTGTGTAAGGGTATAATGTGTGAAATTTTCCAGATATCAGGGATGTTTCTTTCATTAATGGTTCTGTTAATAAGAATTGAAATGGGATAGGCTATTTCTATGGCTGCTTTTTGAAGAAATTCAGATGGAAGTTGATCGGCTGATGGAGTACATGGCTTAAGATTTTGAATACATTTTAGGATAAAGGTGGTAGAGATGGGCTGAATAGTAAAGCTCGGTAAATTAGTGGTGGCATGTTGAGGAACATTAGAGTTATCAGATGAAAGGTGAGAGGCTAGTGAGTTTATAGTATCAGTGAAAAAGGAGTTGAAGGTGTTTGCAGTTTCAAGGGAAGAAATTTTGTCAGATCCCAAGGGGGAGGGAGTGGAAGTTTGTCCAGGGTGTAGAAGTTTGTTCAATGTTGCCCAGAATTTTTGGGGATTGTTATGATTAGATTGCTGAAGGTTACTATAGTAGTGTTTTTTATCAGAAAGAATAGCTTTTTTGGTAATGTTTCTTAGTTGTCTAAAGGTTTGATGATCTAAGGGTAGCTTAGTAGTTCTCCAATGTTGCCAGAGTTTGTTTCTGAGTAATATTTTCTGTCTTGTTTCTTTTGATAGCCAGGGGGCTGGTTTAGTTTTTATTCTTATAGTATGCTTTGGAGCATGGGTATCTAAGATAGTTAAGAATTTGGTATTAAAGTAGTGAACTGCTTCATTAAGGGGAAGAGTTTTTAGTGGAGTCCAGTCACATGCATTGAGTTCAGTTTTAAATAGAGTGGGGTTAAAATGTTTGATACTTCGTGCGGTCCTGACTGAAGAGGTATTTGTAGTGATATTCTTTTGCCTTATGATATAGGTTAAGTTATGGTCACTGATATCATCAGGCAGGGTCCCTGCTTGGTAATTTAGTTGGGGTTTGTTAACAAGGATCCAATCAAGTATACTTTCTTTGTTGTTAGGTTTATTAGTTCTAGTAGGGGTATTTATAGTTTGGGTAAAGTTATGGAGATTAATATGGCAGGATGGATTGTTAGAATTAACTGAGTACCAATCAAGGTTAAAGTCTCCAAGTATTATGGTTTCTTGTGGGTAGTTAGTGGAAGCCCAGCTAAGAATACTTTCTATGCTTGTGGAGTTATTTCCAGGTGGAAGGTAGGTACAGATAATGTAGATGGCTTTATTAGGGTTGAGTTGAAACTTAGTTATAAGGAGTTCAGTATTGGTGTTTTCAGGGGGGTCATAGGGAATTGTGGATATATTAAGTTCGGTTTTAAAAATGAGGGCTACTCCTCCACCTTTACGATTATTGTGGTCTAATCGTAAGATGTTGTAGCCTGGGGGAATGATTTCAGTATCTTTAGTGTAGGGCTTTAACCAGGTTTCTGTTAAACAGAGAATGTCAAATGAGTGACATTGCAGAAGAGAGTGAAGTTGAGTGATTTTGTTGTTGACACTTTGAATATTTAGGTGTCCTAAGAGTAAAATGTTAGACTTAGAGATTGGTAGTGGAAGTAGTGAGTCAGGGATTCTTGGGGTGTCTTTGGTGGAGGTCTTTGAAGGACCAGGGTTTGGGTGTATATCACCATCTGTCAGGGTAGTGGGCCTATATACTGAGTGTGGTTGAATAGTTAGATAAAGTTTAGTTTTTCTTTTCCTTGACAAGAGATTATTACTATTGCTGTGGGATAGTCTATGATATTTTGCTAGCAGGTAGCAGGAGGTTGATGTAATGTTAGAGTGGCTACAGTTTAGGGTTATACGTTCAGTGGCAGTTTGCCTTGAAGAGCTTTTAAGGTGGTAGTTATATTCTATTTCATAGGAGGTCAAGAGGTAAGGAAGTGTTTGTATTAGAGAGAGAAGTAACAGGGCTATTAGTTTAGTTAAGATGTTTTTTGTTATAAAGGTTTTGGAAGTAGAAGTGGTGGTAATTTGAGACATGATGAGAGGAGGTTGGAAGAGATTATAGTGGTAAAGGGTGGGGTAGGTATAATTATAGGATGACGAGGCTAGAAGGTAAGTGTTATAGGATAGTTTAGGGATAGAGAGGGAAGGGGGATATGTAGTGTGGGGAGGGATTTGGGAAAAAAAAATTTAAGGAGGTAGAGTAGCAATTGAGGTAGTAGTATGTGATAGATGTGTTATAAAGGGGGTGTGGACTGTGAGGTATAAGTGTAGGAGTGCGTGGGGTGGGTGGGATAAGGGGGTAGGGAGGGGAGCGAAGCGGGGCAGAAACAGACAGAGGAGTGGGAGCGTAGGCAATCAGCCCAGCTGAGGAGCAGAGGCACTACTTTGTTTGAAAAGAGTGATTATAATGTAAAGTAAGAGTAAGGAGTGAGACAGGAGTGAACTCAGAGGTAACTTAGTAGAGTATCAGCAAGCTTACAAAGAGTACAAGAACAGCCAGTAAAATATGTCACATTCAGTTCTTGTACATAAAGATGTTAACATACTGGTGTAAAACGTGTAATTTGTAAGTCGAGTTACTTACTGCAGGAAGAGCTGCCCGAGCAGGGAGGACAGCAACCAGGACTTGCCGAGCGTGGAAAAGATGGCGTCAGCTCGATTGTGGGTATATTTATAAGGTTTGAGAGGTAATAGGTGGTAGTGGGAGGGGAGATAACATGTAAGGTGATAACTGGAAAACCCGTGAGAAAGGCAGGGTTAGTACACAATAGGGGAGGAGATTAGGTTAAAGGAAGAGCACCGTGTGATTAGCCACGGGTGGTAGAAACCACAGCGGAGAGAAGGAGAGGAAACAATCAGCGAGAAAAGGTGAAAAAAGTTAGGAGAAATAGATATGTAGAGTAGAGGGATAGTATCAAAGTAAAAAGCAGGCAGAGTTTGTAATGTGGAGCAGATAACTGCAGAAAGGAGAGTAGATAGGCAAAAAGGTAGGGATATAGGTAGGGAAGAGCGGAGAGCCCAAATTATAATTTGGATAAGCAGAGAGGGTAGAGAGGAAATGAGTAAGTGTGTAGGTGAAAAGTGTAGAGGGAGGAAGGGTTTAGCAGAGGAGGATATAGAATGATATAGAGTGTAGAGGACCCAGTGAAAAGTAGGGCAGACAGGTAGCAAAAGAAATAGAAATAGAGTGGCGGACAGGCTGGGAGAGGGGACAACAGAGGCCCCCGGAGGGGGGAGGGGGGGTTGGCTGCTGTCGTAACCAACTCAGGAGACTCTGCTAACCTAGCAAAAAGAGTACAGTCTTTAGTTAGCTCTAGCAAACATACTTTGAGTACAGAGTTCCTGGGTGTGCTTCACAGAGAGCTTTGTTCCTGGGTGTTATTCAGCGGGAGCTGGTAGGAGAGCTACTTTGCAGAGACAGAGAATACCAAGGAAGAACAAGGCAGGGCAGTAGCTGGTAGTCAGAGTAGAAGTAGGAATTCAGAGCTATAATATTAGGAGAGAGAAAGACAGGTAGTGAGAAGTGCAATATTAAAAAACAGTGCAATATATAGGCAAGACAAAATAGACATTAAAGTACACTACAACCATTCAGAAAAATAAAAATAATGAGCAGCACAGGTAGAAGGATTATCAAGTTACTTTACTGTATGCAGCTTGATATAAAAACAATAGCGTACATATGCGGCTGTCTTTCAGTGATTAAACACAGGCAGATTAAGGAAGGAAAGCAAAATTAGGTGGGTTTCAAAGGCTATTACGCTGGAAAGGACTGCAAAGCAGCACCTAAATATCTGTAAAGTTAGCAGTGTTACTTCAAAAGAGCACAAGAAAATGGAAAATACTATGCAGCTTCTGTAAATAATTATTAAAATAGTTAGAGGACCAGGAGTAAGATTAATGAGTTAAAGTAAAGAGTCTACAGGGTTTCTGTGGATAGTCAAAATGCTGGCTCCTGTTACTTGATCTGACCACGTGCAGAACGCAGTTGTACAGCTAACGAAAGGAGAAAAAAAGTCCTCCTTATAAATGTCTACAATGAGGAAAGGTATCCAAAATGAGGCTCTACATTAAGTTTGCATAATAGTAGATGATACTAGATAAATGTAACGCCAGGTTTAGGAAGGTCCACATGCAATACGCTGACCAGCTAAGAGAGAGGAAGGGAATTACATTACAAGTGCGCTAAACGCTAAAGAAGCTACTACGGGCTTTTCTCAAGCTGCAGTTATAAGTTTAGGGAAATAACCAAATGCAGCCAAAGTATACAGTTTTAGCATGGAATAAGGACCGCCAAGATGCTCTTTGTACACTTAATTATTTAATCACAAGCCACGTACCAAACACAGAGTCTTTGTGCTCATATTTCTGTTAAATGGTTTATAGAGATAACTAATGCAGCCTAAAAATGCTGTTATAGCGTGGTATAAACGGAACACCAAGACGCTCTTTGAGCGCTATTTAAAGAGATAGCGCTAGTTTAAAGAAATAGCCAATGCAACCTTAGCTAAGCGTTTTTAGCATGGAAGAACAGGAACACCAAGACGCTAACTAAATACAAGCCACGTACCAAACACAGATTTCTTGTACCCAAAATGCAGTTAAGTAGTTTAAAGACATAACCAATGCAGCAAAGTATCCTGTTTTAGCGTGTTATAAATGGAACACCAAGACGCGCTTTGTACGCTATTATTAAACACAAGCAAGTGCCAAACCACAGAATGCAATCTTAAAAGACAATGCATTAACTTTGCAGGTATGTAGATAAAGGCAACTTTGTAACATTTAAACATGAGTACATCATATCTAACGCTGACGGATCATCAACCTTAATAGGCTCTGACTTCAGCAAGTTATAGGTAAAAACTAGCTGCAGGATATTGGACCCCACGCAAAACGCAGTAAAACAGTAGAAAACTATCAATGTTGGTTACAGTATCAGCAAGCTTACAAAGAGTACAAGAACAGCCAGTAAAATATGTCACATTCAGTTCTTGTACATAAAGATGTTAACATACTGGTGTAAAACGTGTAATTTGTAAGTCGAGTTACTTACTGCAGGAAGAGCTGCCCGAGCAGGGAGGACAGCAACCAGGACTTGCCGAGCGTGGAAAAGATGGCGTCAGCTCGATTGTGGGTATATTTATAAGGTTTGGGAGGTAATAGGTGGTAGTGGGAGGGGAGATAACATGTAAGGTGATAACTGGAAAACCCGTGAGAAAGGCAGGGTTAGTACACAATAGGGGAGGAGATTAGGTTAAAGGAAGAGCACCGTGTGATTAGCCACGGGTGGTAGAAACCACAGCGGAGAGAAGGAGAGGAAACAATCAGCGAGAAAAGGTGAAAAAAGTTAGGAGAAATAGATATGTAGAGTAGAGGGATAGTATCAAAGTAAAAAGCAGGCAGAGTTTGTAATGTGGAGCAGATAACTGCAGAAAGGAGAGTAGATAGGCAAAAAAGGTAGGGATATAGGTAGGGAAGAGCGGAGAGCCCAAATTATAATTTGGATAAGCAGAGAGGGTAGAGAGGAAACGAGTAAGTGTGTAGGTGAAAAGTGTAGAGGGAGGAAGGGTTTAGCAGAGGAGGATATAGAATGTTATAGAGTGTAGAGGACCCAGTGAAAAGTAGGGCAGACAGGTAGCAAAAGAAATAGAAATAGAGTGGCGGACAGGCTGGGAGAGGGGACAACAGAGGCCCCCGGAGGGGGGGGGGTTGGCTGCTGTCGTAACCGACTCAGGAGACTCTGCTAACCTAGCAAAAAGAGTACAGTCTTTAGTTAGCTCTAGCAAACATACTTTGAGTACAGAGTTCCTGGGTGTGCTTCACAGAGAGCTTTGTTCCTGGGTGTTATTCAGCGGGAGCTGGTAGGAGAGCTACTTTGCAGAGACAGAGAATACCAAGGAAGAACAAGGCAGGGCAGTAGCTGGTAGTCAGAGTAGAAGTAGGAATTCAGAGTTTGAGTACAGAGTTCCTAATAGGCTGTATTATTTATCAAAAGTCATTGCCCTTACATCTTATGCCACAAAGATAGCACTACAACAGTTGGAATTTCTACTTTCATACTGTCCAGAATGCTGAAAAAAGTGCAGCTTTGCCAGGTGTATTTCAGCTACATAAGGCAGCCTAAACTACATTGTTTCCTTAAGTAGTGAATCGTGTTTGCAAGCTGCCAAACAGAGAGCAAATGTACCTTCAAACTGAAAAACAAATATTGTGATTTATGATAGCTGTTCCATAAACAGGATTCAAACAATGTTTCATGTACCTTATTTCCTTCGTTTCACCTCAGTTGCACCTTGTGCCACAGAGAAAGTTACCTGATAGGTGTATATTATTGAATGATTACTATCCAGATTGCTACCAGCCATGCAAAGCCACCAGGTGTGTTTGACCTAGCAAAGGCAACCTGAACTAAAATGTTCACTTTTTTCCTTAGGTCGCACATCCAGTTTGCATGCTACGAAGAGCAAATGAACCTTTAAATGAAGTTAAATATAAAGATACATTGTTATAAATTGCAATGTGATGTATACATAGGATTCAGACAATGCTTCATGTGTCGTATTTCTCTTGATTCACTTCAGTTACACCTTGTACCAAATAATTTAACATCTATCAGTGTATTTACTGAAGTAAGTGCTCTCCCTGTTATGGGGGGGGGGGGGGGTGCAATGACCAAATCCAAAATGCCTGCAGAAGAAATTATAGTTCACTCCAATGGTGCCGAATGAAACACAAATTTAATATAACTCCTCAATGGTTAAAAACAAGTACACGTAAACTCCTCGATGAATAAAACTATAACACAAAGCACTTTTCGTCCCACAAGTGGTGAGACTTCAGGTAAAAATTTTAAACCAAGTAAAAGCATTTAAATACACTACCCTTTCTATGCATTGCTCCATCATCCAATCACTGAAGGCTACCCGTTACTCATGCAGCAATTACTATTATCAGTGCAGTTAACATGAAACAGCCATATTTTGACCCCCATAAGTTACTTCTTGTAGGTCACCATATGAGTCCATTACTACATTTTCTCAAAATAATATATTTTCTCAAAATAATACATTACATTCCTACTTAAAATCACGTAACTAACCTTCTCAGTACAATTGTTTTTTTTTTAAATGTATAAAATATTTTATATATATATATGTATATATATATATATATATATATATATATATATATATATATATATATATATATATATATGTATGTGTGTGTGTGTGTGTGTGTGAATACATAACTACTTGTTTTACTATGACAAAATCTTTAAAAATAATTGAAATAAATGATTATTAATGCAACTCATATAGAACTTCCTACCCTTTCAAAAGTGTTAATAAAAATGATAGGAAAAAATCTGTATAATATATATATTATAACAAATAAGAAGTGTGTAATAAGAAAGTGTTGTCAGTATATACATGCAACTTCATCCTACTCACATATATTACCTTAACAAGTTCTTTAATTTCAATATACATGTTATAGAGAAAATTTCATTTAACCCAGGGTAAACACAAGCTTTTGTCCTGAGTTGCCAAATCAATTCTAACCTTTCCAGATATAATCATTCTGGTCCCCCTCTGTGGTACACATGTACCTCTAATATAGGACAGGTTGAGGTTGACACAGTTGATCAGGCTACTGTTGTTAATGTGGTTGCAGAGCCAGTTGCCTCTCCCAGTACCTATCATGAGAGTATGTTGCTACACAAGGAGGGTCATTAGGGGTTCTTGGAGGTAGCATGTTGTTTACTCTCCTCCTAAAGCTGGTGTGTCATTAGATGCTACCAAACATATGTGTAGGGTCACAGCTGAGGGACAGTCATGTTCCACCAGGGTCACAGAAGATGTAGTATGACTACTGAATGTCATGCAATCTGACATGAGTGATATCCTGAACTGTGTGGGCGACTCTTTAGACAGGATGATTGATCCACTGGATCTGGCAGTTTCTGTGAAGGAATGTCTGTTGGAAGAGGGTGTGCATCCATGTGAGCAAAGAGCAGCTCTGTCTTCTGCTGTTAGCAGACATGGCCATGAAGGATCCCACTCCTGCAGTGACACTACATCCACTGCTCTATCAGTGATTGCAGTATCCACACCCAGATGTGGTAGGCCACAGGGTTGTGGTTTTGGATGTAGACCTGATGAAATCTCATCCAGCAGAAATTTCTCACATTCAAGTAACACTGCAACTTCTAGCCAGGGCCATGGAAGTACCAGTGAAACTCATGGCAGAAGTAGTTTTCATGACTGGGGGAGATGACAATGAATCAAGTAATCGGATATGCATAGCTCATGCCTGTCTGAGATGTCATGGTATAATTCTAGCCATAGCTCTCAAACTCTCTGCTCAAAAATTCTGGATAAAACCAAAAATAATGGGGATCGATGCCCCTAAAATAGTGACACATTTTAAATATTGCTCTTATAAACTTAGAGAGTTGCTAAAATAAAAGGTATTGGGTTACCATGCATTTTTATTAAGGATATAAAGTCCGAAATTCAAACGCCTGTCATTATTTAGTGAAGTCAATCCTCACTGATTTACCACAAAAATCCATAAAACCACACATTTTATGAGGAACAGGCCAAAAATGTGATCCAAAATCTGGACATTCTGCAAATATCTGAATCATTGAGAGGTATGATGCTAGCCCATTGTTTGATTATGTTCATGCAGAGAGACACACACAGAAAAAAAATAACTTTTACCACTTTACATACATGCAAGCTATCTAAACAGGAGTGTTGCATGCTGTACATCTGTTGTTATTGGCCCTGAATATTGTATATTCTGAGATATGCATGTGTTTCTTACTTGCACACACTCACTTCTTTGGTGTCAGCTTTGCACTCTCAACCATACCCCAACCCACCCTGTGCAAATAATGATGACTGTGCTCAACCCTTTGTACATGTCTTTGTGACTTAGGGTTGCATATAATTCTGATGCACACAGTGGATGGGACCTGCTGGAGAGAGAGGTATATATCCTAGAGACTACCCTGTCTATGGAACGGGCTCCCCATCCATGTGAAGCAGAGTTCCTCCTGAACCCAATTCAATTGCAACTTGGACAATTGGATGGGAAACCGGAAATTCATCCCTGTTTTAGCATCTATGTATCTAATGCAAACAAGTAACCTGCAAATGTTTCATCTCCCAGGCCCATGCTTACACTTATCAAGGGTAACAGAACTTGTCAGAGATTTGGGATGCATGGCTAGGCTTAAAAAGGCCTTTGTGGTTGTTAGCCCAGTAAACACCTATGAACCTATAGCTAATGGTTGCTTAGTCACTACATTGGATTCATCAGTATGTATTGCAGAGATAAAGTTGTTGATTTCTTGCTCCTACAAATTTGTTACTGGCTTACTGCTATATTGTTGAACCAAACCCTGTTTCAATTAGTATTGTCAGTACAGCATTGGAAGCATTTGGTACTTCAGTTTTGCTTCTTGGTATAGTCATGCAAATGAGGGTATAATTGACCTGTTCCATGTTTTATGAATGGTTGTCAGTTGAAATCCTTGATGCAAACTATTGCTTCTAACACTTACCTGTTATGTTGTAAACATCTTACAGAGGAGATAATTACTGACATAACTGTACACCTCAGACAAAAGACTCGGCTTAGAGGTGTATACATATTTTCTCATGAGAGTAATACATTTTTGTTTATTGGTCACACAATTCTTTTGTCATTACTGCAGGTAACAATTGTGTCCTTGGGAGTTGTCCCTGTCTGATGCTGTCACAACACAGCTATTACATGGTTAGGTAAAGATTGCAGTGTCTGACAGGCATCAGTTTTCCTATGTTTTTATGTGTGAGATATTAGGCTTTGAGCTAAAACGTGACTGTATGTACTTAGCCAGAGCCTGGGCATCATATGCCAGCTCCATCTGCAGGTGGTTGTTCTCGCTCAAAATCTTCATCTGTACCTGATTCTACTGCTGCTGCTCTGCCTGTGATCTCTGAACCTGTGGTCCTGCCCCTTGCTGTGCTTATTGATGCTGTTTCTTGAGAATAATATTGTATAACATGGCACCAACTATATGTATTTTAGCACAGGTGCATGGGTCATACTGCAGTGTACCTGTTAATGGGCCTAGACACCCAGAACTTTGATTTTAAACAATCCAAACACATGGTGTATGATATTCCCAGTTTGAGACTGGGACTCATTTTATTCTTGCTCAGTGGGGTTGTATGAGTTTCTCATGGATGTTATGAGCCAGGGCTCAAGTGCATAATCTACATCCCCTACTAAATGCCCTTAAGAAATGTCACCCCTCTAGCAAACCTGGTGTACAGCTTGCAGGTGTGCTACATGTGTGGGTCATGGAAACTACCTGGGTTACCTACGCAAACATTGCAGATGATCCTTTGGCCATTACAGACAACTCGACAGTTTATAGAGTGGAAACCTTTCCTTCTGATGTACCTCATTTCCTGTTTCCAATGTGGGTCTTTTATTTCTGTGTGTTTACTATCTGTAGCCCCCACCACTTCAGAGAAGTGTGCTACTGCATAGAATTCCTGAATGTTTCTTGCTCTCCCCTGTAGGATGTGTGGGAAACATGTAATAGCATTGCATTTAAAATTGATGTAATATTCTAGAGGCTGATGCCTGTGATACCCCTAATATAGCCACTGTAGATCTCTGGAAAGTACCATAGCTAGTATACATGGTGCTAAACATACCTTTTTCCCCACTGGAATGGGCTCTCCAGGATTTCCCTGTGGCCTGAGGTGGGGATGGAAGAGGTTACACATTTCCTCCAGTGTTTCCCTGTCCACCCTGTATCTCTCAACAATTTCTTCTTCATCTTGCCTGTGGTCTAGCAGCAACAACAACAGCAGCACCCTGATTTACAGCTTGTTGCACATACAAGATAATAACAGCATCCACCAGTAATTGTTTTTGTAAGTGTAATTCTGCCTGTATTCCAAAAGGTTTTGGTATACATGGCAAAAGCCTACACAGAGTGTACACAATTGCTTTATACTTCCTGAATAGCTCTGACATATTGGATTGGTTTATTAGCATGTGCTTCATCTCTTTCTGCTTTTGTTAGCATATTCTGCAATTTCCTATAGTTTGACAGCTCTACATATCATGTAGAGCCGATTAATGAATACAAATTGTGTGTGATTGTGTTGGTGGTGCCAATCACTACACATTGTGTAGCTCTTTTTGAACCATGCCCTGTATGAAACAAATGTGACCTTTCCTTGTGCATAGTTTGCATTTGTGATGATTGTTATGAGAGATTGCAGAATTAATAATATTGGCAAGTTTAGTTATTAGAAGATTGGTACCTGAAACGTTGGATAAACCTCTGGAAAATACTTTGTTTTGCTTGAGAAAAATTGTGTATTTTGTATAATCATTGTAAAATTTTTGAAGGACTAAATGATAGATGATGCCAAAGGTCCTTTTTTTTCCTCCTGGATGAATGTAAGATGGTGGGGGGAGGAAACATACATTTTCAGTTATCTGAATAACTTGATTTGCCAAATGAATTTTATACTTGTGAGGAGTTATGTATTTACTAATATATATTACATTTAATCTTGAAAGTCAATAAAAACAAAATAAAATTTAAAAAAATCTGACAGCAGATGCTAAATATGTGAGTGCTTCTAGATCGTAGAGACAGCATGGCTGTGACAGAGGCTTGGATTAAGGAAGCAAAGTGCTGCTGCTCATCATGTGGTAAAATGAAAATTCTAAAAAGATGGCACCATTGGAATTTTTCAAAAACAGACCTATGAATCAGCAAACAAATGCTCTTTTGCTTTAAAATAGCATAGAATGCCGGAAGATAAGTAAAGTTTGTATCCACAAGCCAGTGTGAATTGATGTTAGAGTATTAGATATTTGAAAGGGTTAAAATGAAATTGCATGTGTCCTAGAAGGTTAGTGTATATGTTTGCAACAGCGTAAGCAGACGTGGAAAAGTACAGAATGTTAAGTTTCATTTCTTGAGCCTAAGGCAGCATTCTTTCTAAATGGTGAAAGGAAACTTACCCTGTACCAAGCTAAAAATATAGATAAGAAATTGGAGATCTATTTTTACTAAACTTGACATATTTTTGATATTTAGTAATGGTCTAAAGAATAAACTGTATTATTAACTGTATTAGTTAGCATTTTTCTATTAGATGCTAGCAGTGGTAGAATTGATAAAGTTTACTACTTTCACATTTTTCTATAAAAAGATCATGAATTCTTTTGTTTAGGGAGATATGACTTCCTGAGTATTGTCTTCCACATGGGTTTGTTATTTTTTTTAATAAATTGTACTTTAATCTGCCAATGACTGAAGTTTATTTTATTATGGTTGAACCTTAACAATATCTAGCTACAAGACAGGAATATAGGAGAGAACGATTGCAGTGACAAAGTAAATTGAAATATGCTGCAAGTTAGTGCATGACAAGCTTCTAAGAATTTGATCTGCAGATGCAGCTGTATCAAAGTTGATAAATCCACAGATTCTAACAGCATACAAATGGTATTAAATCTTTCAGCATTGGCTGAAAATACAGAACAGTATGTGGCTTTAATCTTCTTCTCATGTTTTCTTAGCAGAATCACTAAGTATAATATCAAAAATGAACTATCGACTATGTATTTTTAAAATGCAACAATGGTGCCTATGAATCTCTAGATGATTACATGACATCATTATCATCATCAAACCCACTTTTCCCCATTTTCTACTTGGGTCGGGCTGTCGAGTTAACTGCTGTAATCTGTTGATTCAATGCTACACTCCTGCCTTCAACACTCAGGCCTGACTGTCAGAGAGCTTCTCTCACACAAGCCAGCCACCTCTTTGGTGGATGCCGTCATTTCTTCTTACTTTCTTCCCGCCTGTCCCAAATTTTCTTCACCAGATTGTCTTCTGCTTTTCTGCACATGTGCCAAAACCACCATAATCTGTTCTACCATCATTTCTGCAACTGGAAATACTTTGGCTTCTGATTTATTGTCCTCATTTCTTCTTCTGTCCTATTGCGTGCATCCTGCCACCCTTCTCAGGCATTTCATTTCCCTCACCTCTAACTTTCTCATCTGATCTGCCTTTACAGCCCAGGTTTCTGTACTATACAGTAGTACTGGTTGCACCACTGTTTTGTACACCTTACTTTTCAACTTCTTTGTCATATACTACACCTAGCATTCTATACCAGTTGGCTGCAGCCCCTCTGATTCTAGATTTGATCTCTTCATTCAGACTTCTCTTATCCTCAACCACCCCTGTCAGATACTTGTACTATTAATCTGTTCCACTATCTTCCCTTCTATCTCTATTCTCAGCATCTTGTGATTTCCCTAATTTGTTGCCATTACCACTGTCTTATCTGTACTCAGTTCCATACCTTGTGCCTTCAGTTTTGCATTCCATTCCCCTATCCTTTGCTGAAGTTCTTTTTCAGAGTCTGCTTTAATGCCACTTCGTCTGCATACAGCAACTTTGTTGATCTGTCCCTTCTGACCTGTTTGCTAATGTAGTCCATCACCAGTATGAACAGCAATGTGCTCAGAGCTCAACCTTGGTGCACACCCACTCCCACTGGCAAGCCCCCCCCCCATGATACCGAAGACTGTTCATACTAGAGTAATTGGGTCCTTGTACATAGCCTGCACTAATTCTACCAATGCTTCTGGGACTTTGAACCATCACGGTACTGCCCAGATCAGCTTTCTTGGGACCTTGTCTTATCCTTTTTCCATGTCTAGAAATGCTTGGCTTCTTCTCAACTATCTGTCTCTCTGCAAACATCAGGTCAGATCCGGATCTGAATCCAAGCTGCTCATTTCCTATCTTACTTTCTGGTACTTAGTGTATCTGTTTATCAGTCACCCTCTCTAGAACTTTCATATAATGTGGTCTTCTTTGATCTAGTACACTGGCACAAGTATGCTTATTCTCCAGTCATCTAGGATATGCTTTTTTCTCAACACTGCTATGAGCACCCTCAGGAGCCATTTCTCCACTATCTCTCCCAGTATCTTCATCATATCTGCTGTGACTTCATCTGAGCCTGCTACTTTCCCAGACTGCTTTTTCCTTAGTGCTAGTCTAACTTCTTCTAGGGTGGGCTCCTCTTCTGCTCTCATTGTAGGCTGTGTCTGGGGCAGTACAGCTTCTGTGGGGTTTGCTTCATTCAGAAGTTGCTGGAAGTAATTCTTCCATCTGCCTTTGATGTCCTGTGGGCTGGTGAGCAGGTCGTTGCTGGCATCCCTTATGAAGGGTGTTTGACTATCATCTTTATCTTGCTGCCTTTGTGTGCAACCTGATATAGATTCTAGATGGTTGAGTGCCTCCAATGCCCTGTGCTTAGCTATTGCAACTCCTTTCTTAGCTTCTTTGGTAGCCAACCAGTATTCCTTCCCAGCATGGTCTGTCTTTTCTATTTCCCACTTTTTTTCCTGCACTACTCTTTTCTTTTGATGACTTCCAGAACTTCTGAATTCCATCACCAACTTTCCTTATGTACCTTATTTCTATACCTGGCTCAGCCACGTACCTTTTCAGTAGTCTTCGCACATGCTGTTTTGAGACACTGCCATTATTCAATTCCACCTGTTTCCTTCTCTTCTTAGGGTACCAGAGCTCTGAGTAATTCCTTGAAGATGTTTACATGACATTAGATAAAAACCTTGAAACTGAAATAAAACGTACAACATATTTTGGCAAGATTTGAGTTCATTCCCTGTGTACATAATTTATTTCATAAAAAATGACATAGATGGACTGAACTATAAAGACTTTGCTAGCATTGCATTGCATTGAGGTTAATGTTTTCCACTAACAAAGTATAATTTTAATAGGATTGTACATATTAAGAAAACCTTTTATATAGTCTGAGATATTAGAAAATGTTAACAACCACTCCAATCTTATTTGAATTACCAGGAAAAATATAATGTCCACCAAAATACTTTGCTGGCCTTTCCAAAAAAAAAAAACCTTGGCATGTCTGTGCTAAGTTTGTTAAAATTTATCCAAAGGTGAACTTAAAGGCAAAAGCTACCTTGTAGTAGTGGATTAGTACTCTTGCACTATAGAGACATTGCAAAAATCAGTGGCCTCAAAAATCTGCCTCCCTTTTTGAGCTGTGAAAGATCATACCCTCTTTGACCTTTTATTCCTATGCAAAACAAATGGTACCTCAAATACCCGGTTAAAGGAACTAAACCTTCAACAGATAAATAAGACAATGTTGGCATGATAGATTCATATCCCCATGTATGCCTCAACTATGGGACAAACTGCGAAGTCGCACACTTGGTAATGGATGGGAGCATCACATTTTCCCATTGTCTCTATTCCTTTTTATTTATCTATTTATTTATTTAGTTAGTTATCTATTTATTGGCATTTGATTACCAGGAAAGTATGACTGGGTAGAGCCCAGTTTCAGTGCAGGTCTGAGGAGAAAAGTTCCAAAGTATTCCAAAATTTTTAAGAATAATAATTTTACAGCCCCTAAAACAATACAAAAACCCAAACCAAATACAGTTTAAACACTTATACCAAATTTCACATAATATGAAAACATCGGTTAAGAATAGACGCAGGTTATATGACAACAATTCAATAGTCAGAGAAATTTCCTGCCAGGTTATAGAGAAATTAAAGGTAAGTTTGTATAATACAAACAGGAATTGCAATACAAAGTAAGAGAAAAGAAGGCTAATGGTATATTTATAGAGAATGCCAGGGAGAGGAATGGATAGAAGTAAGGAAGTGAGTGAAGAAGGGAGAGAAATGTGTGAATTGGTATTTGTCCACATTTAGTGATATAGTGCTTCCTGGTGTTGAGCAAGCGCAAAGCCAGATTTGGGCTAGGAAGTCTTTCAGAATGGTTTTGAAGGATAGGAGGTCAAGTATTGACAAGATGGATAGAGATAAGATGTTCCAGGGCCTAGCAACATGGTACTAGTACAGACATTGCCCAGCAGATTTGCTAGGTTTGTGGACAGTTTTCAGTCAATGGATCATAATGACCATCTAGACACATAGGTGCGTAGAATGTTATTTAGTGCTGGAAAAGCAGATGGATTCTCTACAGTTGTATAGGTGGTAAGAAGCTATGTTAGTTGATTGGATAGCTCTAATCAATTTAGGCTTTTTAGTGCTATAAAGTGGGTGGTTCTAAAATGGGGTATTTGCTGCAAACTTAACAACTTTTATTATAGCATTGTTCAGGTTTTGATTTTTGTGATGCCTGAAAGTTAGGATGGGCGCACTATAATGTGTGGAGAGGAGATAAGTAGTGGCAAGCGCAGCTTTAGTTGTGCCAGTGAGAAAGTATTTGGCTCTATAAAGCATCCCTAATTTTTGATGTGTTTTTCTTATGCAATTTTGTATAGGCAGGTCACATTTAAGATTATCATTCACTATCATCCCTAATAATTTGCTACGAGAAGTGACTTAAGTGGTTTATTATCAAGCGGGAGGACTTTCATTTTTTTCATGGTAGTGCAGCTTCTAGGGGGGAAAAAAGTAGTAGTTTGTTTTTTTTTTTTTAGGAGGGGTAGAGGTGACCATGAGTTATGAGGTACAAAGCCATGTTTCAGTTGTTAAAGCTTCTTGAATAATTTTTTGGTTGTGTGCCACATTGACAGATGTGCAAATGAGTGTGGAGTCATATTCAGACTGTATTAGGAAGGCTTGCTGTGCGGATGTGTGGAAGGGTTTGGTGAGAATATTGAAAGGAGGGGACCAAGGGTAGAGCCTTGTGGTAGACCAGTCATGAAACAGGCTGGAGCTCTTTTATTGACTGATAACTATTGGGTTTTGAATCATAGAAGGGTGGACTGAAGGAGACCAAATGATGACATATGTTGTAGAAGTTTGGTTTGACAATCTGTATAGAAAGCTTTAGACAAGTCTAAAAATAAGGAGACTAGTTTGCTATTCTCTCCAGTTTTATTGACATTAGAAATGTATAGGTAGTACCATGGGAAGGACACACGCCATGTTGTGTAGGGTTAGGAGTTATTCCTACAGGAGATAGTTTAGCAATAGTTACATTTTCAAGTATTTTGCATGGGGAGATAAGATTGATATTGGTTTAAAGTTCATTTCTGCTGAACTTCCTCCCTTGTGCAGAGGGATAATGTGTGACTTTTTTCAGAGAGAGAGAAAACATGGGATGCCTGGATTGACCTATTTAAATAGACTGAGACAGAGTAGTCAATGCTATTGGCTTCTGTTTTAAGGTATTAACTTTGAAGGTCATCAGTTGAAGTACTGCATGGTTAGAGTTTGAGTAGTTTCATTAAGGATGTGGGCAAAGGTATGAAGGTGAAAGTTGATGTGGTGATACATAGCTACTGGGCAGGGTTAAGACTAGATGTTGTGGAATCCTTGATTAGAGATGCTATACTATCAATGAAATAAGTTGTTGTGTCTTTCTGCTTTTCCTGGTTAGGGGTCGCCACAGCGGAACTCTGGTCTGCTAATGATTGGCAGTAGATTTTTACGTGCCGAGTTGCCGGTCATGACGCACAACCTTCAATGAAGGTACACCCATTCACGCATGTCTTCACACAGAAGATGCTCTAGCTGAGAATCGAACAGGGCAACATCTTACTGTGAGGTGACAACGCTACCACAGTACTATCTATGAAATAAGTGTTGAACTGAATTGTGGTTTCGAATGATGAATTATTGGGAGAGGGGTTCAGTTTGAATTTATGGACGAGATGCTCCTCAGAATTTTTTAGGCCTGTGTTAACATTATTCTGAAAGTTATTGCAGTATAGTTTTTTGTCTTTTATTATTTTGCTTTTTAGTATGATTGTGAAGCTTTCTGATTTTTCAAGATATTGTACTGTTTTATATTTTTGCCATTCTTTCTATGCGTTATCTCTGTCCTGCATTAGCAATCTACTCTTTTGGATGGCCAAACTGCATCATTTGTTTTAGTCTTTTCCTTCTAGGAGGTACAAGGCTATTTAGGATGTTCCGGAAAGTTGTATTAAATTCATCTAAGGGGAGGGTGTTTAGACAGTTGCAGTTAGTTGATGATAGGTTAGTAATAAACATTTCTAGGTTAAACTTGAAAAGGTTGCATGCTGTTTTATAAGCATGCTAAGTGGATGTGTGAGATGTCTGGCAGTTTACTTTCTCCATGCCTGTTGGGTTTCTCATACCATGATGGAAATGGCCCCCATTCCTAAGTCAAAGTATGACTAACGTTTATGAAATTAGCATTGCCCCTAGGGACATGGAGAACAAGGGCATCCAGAAGGAGAAAAGAGGGAAGAACACCTTTGCCAGGAGGGCAAGAAGAACAGGGTAGAGCAGAGAGAGCAGGATGGAGGGTAATGCAATAGTGAAGAGGAGGACAGTTACTGTTATGGTAAGATTTTACACAACTGTACAATGTCCTTCTGTATCACTGCTGCAATAATCCTAATGTAAGGGACAGTAAAAAAAGCTCAAGAGGAACCCTGGGAGGAGGATGGCATGCAAGAACCCTCAAAACCCATGTAGTACAGCCCTCACAAAACCAGCTTTTGCCCTGGAAATAACATCCAGCTTATAATTCTTAGTGAAGTTATGGACAGAAGACCAAGCAACCTCAAGGGTGGAATTGATATCCAGCCTTTTGAAAAAACTCCAGAGTTAGGCCTGGTAGAATGATCCTTTACAGAAGAGGAAAGGCTTTTATCATGACAAGAATAACAAAAAAAAAATGGCTTTAGAAATCCAGGGAGAGATGATCTACTTAGAAACAGTTAAGCAAAAAAGCCTGGGATGAAAAGAAACAAATATCTACTCACATTTGTGGATAACTTTGTAAATTGTTTCAATATCTAATGTTAGACAAAATGTCCAGAACTTACTCCTCCTGAAATTCATATGGAGTTACATGTATCAGTAACATATCTAAATATGACTGTAAATTCCAGTTTTGAAACTGTCTGGGTATCCTTCATCCACATTGCCATAATTTCTGCCTGCAAATCCTGGCTTTTTATGACTCTGTGTCTCCCTATACATAAGACACTGTAATCACTGGGTGAAGAAATTTCAATGATCAATGATATTTTGTCTTCTTTCCATGGATTACTACATCTGGTTTTCTCGTATCTATAATGGGTGATCCCATGTGATATAAACTTCCTCATTTTCTATAATGCTATGTGGGCTCATGTTGCCAGTGCTTCTCAGCTACTTCAATATTATAAAGTTTGCATAATCTCCAATGCAACAGTCATGCCACATTATTTTGCCTTGCAGTATACAGGCCTTTTGCTATTAGTGTTATCAGTCCCAGCAACAAGATGCTTGACTGTTTCCATTTCTGTTTTACAAAACCAGCATTTGTCTATTTCTCTGAAATGCTCAATGTACGTAGTAAGCCAATGTGTGCGTAGTCCATTATCCTGGGCTGCCAATATTACCCTTTCGTCTTTCGATTTAAATTCACCTCTTCTTAACAATTCCTGCATTAGATCCTGATCAACATGAGGTTGTTCCAGGAATTTTCTGTACTTGCAATTAGATGGGTTGCAAACTGGCTCAAGGACAGAACCCACATGGTTAGAATTGCTGGAGCCATGTCAGACTCCAAACCAGTTACAAGTGGCATCCCACAAGGCTCAGCCCTGGGACCTCTCCTGTTCGGTATATATTTCTCGGAGGTACAGGCCAACACGGAAGGACTGTGGCTGACCAAGTTCTCAGATGACTGCAAACTGGGTGCTATAATCGACTCTCCAGCCGACACAAGCATCCTCCAAAAGGGCCCCATAGAAACAGACAACTGGTGCCAGAGCCATGGCCTCAAGCTAAATGCCAAAAAGTGTATAGTCATCCCCTTTGGCAAAAACAAAGTGCCCACAAATTACCACATAGGTGGTAATCCATTAAGTACAGAAGAAGTAATTAGGGACCTGGGGACCCAAGTTGATAGCAATCTCTCATTTGACAACCACGTGGCCAAAGTGGTTAGAAAAACATTTTATATAGCCCACCTAATCATGAAGGGATTCACATCTCAATCAGGGGAGGTCATCGTGCCTCTCTATTCATCCCTCATTAGGCCCATAATTGAGTACAATGCCCCTTTTGGGATGTACCTTACCAGACACCTGCAGCAACTGGAAAGACCCCAAACGTACCTCACCAAGAGGATCAAAGGGCTCAAACAGATGCCATGTGCTGTCCAGTTAAAGAAACTCCAGCTCTACTCAGTGGCATACTGCCTGCTCAAAGGCGATCTGTGGCTGACGTATAAAGCCATGTCCAACCCAGAATTACTGGACATGCTGCACCTCAGAAAATCCAAATCCCATCAAGCTATGCGCTCGAGAGACCTGAACCTCAGCACTGAAATAAATAGGACATGCTGGAGGGACAGATTCATAACCCAGAGGCTCCCTTCACTCTGGAATAAAATTCCAGTCCAGGTTAGGCAGAGTCCCTCATTGACTCTCTTCAAGAGGAATCTTAATGAGTGGATGGGGGATCGTAGGTTTACCCCGGGTATCACTTCTGTGTCACTGTTAGACAGAGGCACAGTATACTAACCTCGAAAAAGGGCATAGCAAAATTAATTTAAAATGGGTGGCGAAAGCCAAACACACTCTGGCTAGGCTTATAAATGCCCTAGGGCAGATAGCCTAGTATGAACCTATGAACCTATGAACCTATATTTATGCATTTTTCACATTTCTTACCTGCTCATCTGATCCTACACCTTATATTCTTTCTTTTGTTTGTTGGCACATTCAGCTGCTGCCTGATTTTTCTCTACTTGTGTTTTGATTTCCATTCCTGCTTGACACTGATATGCTTCTGTCAGACTAAGCATGAAAATCATCTTAGAGTTGTTGTTCTCATATTTTAAAACTTTCACTATGTCTGGATCTTGTGAGGTCAGCAGATATGTATGCAGTCCTATGATTGTAAATCTGTACATGTAATCAATTTTGAGGAGGTCCATACCTCCTTCAGAATGGGAATATATAATCTTGGTATACACTCATTTTTATAAATCATTTGATAAGCATGAATTATATTTCTTGTTTTATGTCCAACTGATCCAATACTTTTTGGGGCCAGTCAATCACCCCCTGGAAGTGTACATTAGAACAGGTAGAGTTTGGGTTATAGCTTGGACTTTGTTTCTAGATGTCAGGGCTGTTTTCTGTATTAATTTTAGTCTTCTAAAATATTCCATACTAAGTTATTATTTGGATTTGTTCATGTATTATTGCTGATCCTTCTTCATTTCCCAAATATATATACATTCCCTGCTGCTCAAGTTCCTTTATATCACATTCCTGTCACAGACTGATATGTTCTTCGTGCTGCAGCTTTTTTTATTTAAACGTTGCTTTTGCACATTTATCAAAACCAAATGACATTCTTATATCATTGAAGAAAGTTTTGACCACTTGCAGTTGTGCTTTCAGTTTCTCATGTGAGGAACTATACCATTTTAAATCATTTGCAAAAAGAATATGAGAAGTCTTTATACTTTTCTGTTTTCTGGGAGCCAAACTGTAACCATGAAATAATCTGTTAAATAGACAGTTTAATGGGTTAAGGGCTAAACAAAATAGCAGTGGTGACAGAGTCACCCTGGAATATCTCCCTTTGAATTTTTTATCTCTGGGACAATAATTTGTTCTTTATCATGGCTTAGCTGTAAAGTGGTTTGCCACTGTTTCATGGTCTTAGGATCATAGGAAGTTACTAGGCAATTGGCACTGAGGTCCTTATAAGCCTAGCCAAGAATTTAGCCCATGTTCTGACAATTCAGCACCTGATGCGCCTGTCTAGCAGTGACACAGATGGAATCCCAGGGGTGTATTTTCTCTTTACCATCCAGTTATCATAATGCAATCAATGAACATACTGTGTATCGTATACATTTGTAAGTACTCTTTTATCCATGAATATGAGATGCTGTCAAATGCTTTTTGTAGTCTATTCATGTCATACTTAGATTCTCCCCCTTTTTACAAGTCTCCATTATGACTTTAACAACAACAAATGATCCTTTCCTCCATATGACTTTCTTTTGTTCCCCGTTTGTTTTATTGCCATGATTGAGTTTTCTTCTATATGACAATCAACTCAGTCAGCATCAACTCCAGTTCATAGGTTCATACTAGACTATCTGCCCTAGGGCATTTATAAGCCTAGCCAGAGTGTGTTTGGCTTTCGCCACCCATTTTAAATGAATTTTGCTATGCCCTTTTTCGAGGTTAGTATACTGTGCCTCTGTCTAACAGTGACACAGAAGTGATATCCGGGGTAAACCTACTATCTCCCATCCACTCATTAAGATTCCTCTTGAAGAGAGTCAATTAGGGACTCTGCCTAACCTGGACTGGGATTTTATTCCAGAGTGAAGGGAGCCTCTGGGTTATGAATCTGTCCCTTCAGTGTATAGTTTATACATCATCAGAATGCAAGTTATTGGTTTATAGTTTTTAGGATATCTTGCAGGTTTACTCTTACAGTGGAGTATCATTTTTCCTACTGTTAAGTTAGGTTGGCATTGATTCAGGGTGCATATATAAATAGTTTTTACTCATGGTTAAATATTCATGTAAAAATGTTAATACTTCTAGCCAGAAGTTAGGTACTGCATATGGGACTGGGATTTTCCAGTTAGGAGCTTTTCTTAATTTTGTTTCATTTTCTCTGGCCATTACTTAATCCCATTTCACATCCTGTACATTTGAACAACTTATTATTTCTTTCATTTTTCTATCCATTGGGCATCTTTGTTGTGTTTCACAGGATCTTCATAGATATTTATGCAAATATGTCTATTTCTTCTTTTTTGTGGTGTTTCTATTCCTTTTGCCTTGTTTCCAAATCTTCTATAAAATGTTGTTTTGTAATCATTAAATTGCTTGTTTTGTACTTTTCCTTTATATTTATATGCATATCTTCTAATTTTTTCTGCCTGTGATGATATCTTTAGTTTATTATTTGCAGTACTGTACAATACATCCTAGTCTTTTCTGATGCTGTGCATTGCTTTTAACACATCTATCTTTCTGAATATTTTTGTTCATCTGTTCCTTTTCTGTACTCTTCTAGCAGTGGCACTTTTTTGTCTTGATTACGTTATAGTTTTCTCTATTTGATACTTCCATGATGACAATTGATTTCTCCCTTTACTTTCCCTTACTACCCTGTGTTTTTGTGGTAAATTTGGCTGCATAGTAATAAATCCTATTTACTTCTGTTATACTGCATGAATTATTCTGAATAGTTTTGATTTTGATTACTGTATTCATTTGTTTTATCAAGCTTGTAACATTTTGAGTCTTACCGACTTTCTGTAATCTATTTTATTCATTGATCTTAATATGGCTATCCATCTCTACTAAATCAAGCAATTCTTCCCTTAGATTATTTCCTTCTAAGCTAAGGGTGCATTCTGTGTTCTCTGTTTCCTGTGGGCATTCTACAGAAAGTTCCAGAAATCTTCCTGTACTATATTCTCTTAAGCTTCATCCTGTGTCATCCTTTACTCTTTCATATGGGAACTTGCTGGATTATCACTCCATGACATTGACTGCATCAGAGTTGCCACAGTTTGCTGTTCCTTCCCTTGCTGTACAACTCCAGCTGAACATTTGTACTGGTTTCCTGCTGAAGGCTCCAAAGTATCTTCATATGACAACTGATCAGACGCTTCCCGCTCCACTGGTTTCTCCTTATTTGGGAAGTCATTTTTCTATCATGCTGTGATGTTATCAGAGTTAGATTTTCTACACTAAATCCCCCACTTCACAGGTGATTCATAACTTCAGTTTCTACTTCTTTAACTTCTCCATTACCAATCCTCTTTTCTACTTTCCCCTTTGTTTTTTTAGTCTTGTATTATAAAATTTTCCATATCCAGATGCCTTTGCCTGTATTTTTCTTCAAATATGTTCGGTGCTGCTTTTTTGTATTGATTAGTTTTGCTTTCTCTATTGCATAAATATTGCACCATATTAAGTCTGTTTTTCTTTTCTATGTACATACTTCTTCAGATGTCTTCTGCTCCTCATATTTCTCCTCACTGGGGGGGCTCATTGTTCCATCCTGTTGTAACATAACCCATGTTAGACTTTCTACACTAAACCCTTCACTTCTCAAGTATTCTGTAACTTCAGCTTCTATTTCTTAACTTCTACTTTTTTTAATCTTCTGTTCTACATTCCTCCTTTGTGATCTTATTTTTTGTATTTTAAAATTTTCCATATCTGGATGCCTTTGCCTGCATTTCTGTTTGAATATCTTCAGATCTGCTTTTTTTTTATTGATTAATTTGGCTTTCTCCTTTGCATACATATTGCACCATATCAGATCTCTCTTTCTTTTCCATGTCCATGTTTCTTTTTTATACCTTTCAAAAATCTCTAGATTTTGTTCTTTATATTTTCACACTTATTCAGTCTCTTCTTTTTCCCAAGCGCCCAAACACAAATTTGCATTCAAAGCTTTTGACAGTTTTTCTTGTGCAAGTATTTTTTCCTCTAATTTCTCTCTCAATCTTTTTGTATATCTTCTCTCAGAAATTCTAGGCTTCTTGTATAATAGCAACAATATATAATTTATTTTTTTAGCTCAATAATCCACTCTATCATCTTTATGGCTATTTTTTGGCCTATCAATTTTTGTGTTTACTTCCTTCTGCAATAGGGGGATATCCTCCCCATGATCCAGGCCTAACACCATTGTAGGAATGTTTCCATGTCTTGAGGATTCTACACTGTCATTTTTTACAGTCCTGATCCAAATGTACCTATTAGGACTGGACAGGTTTTTATCCTGGGACTTGTGCACCCAGCTGTCTTTTTTTTATTTCTTAACCTACTTCTGTCCATGATAAACGCTATATAAAATACAATCTATATATCGGCGTCATCTTGTTGAAATTTTGTAAAAACAGGGGGCAGGATTCACGAAGGCTTGCACGGAGTCTAAGAGTAGTGTAAGACTCCATACAGCCTTCGCGATCCAGGAACAGCCCTAAAGTCCGTGTAAGAGACCAGCTAAAACGTCTCTTACACAGAGTGGGCGTGGATATGCTAATCACCTCACTTGCAGCCGAATAGCATGCAAATTAGGTAGATTAGCGATCCAGGAAGCCCAAAGCAGCCCGTGTAAGAGCCGTTTTAGCTGCAGAAATGTACTCAGTTGACAACTGAGTACGTTTCTGCAAAACACAATGGAACCATGTCAGCTCCAAATAAAGGGTGCATATGTGTCAGGCAGCATGCCAATGGCCAAATATGTCACCATTGGCAAGGTACCCGATGCAAATATGAGAAATATTTTTTTTCGCGATCGCCGGTGTTTAAGCAGCGCAGCCCCAGCAAATGGGCTGCGCTATATAAAACATAAAAATGAAGGTTATAAACCCACAAATGTGGGTTTTATGCAATACATGGATTTACAATGCAGGGACCAGCAGACCAAAACATGGCCACCGTTTAGTGGTTGCTAAGGGGGGAAGCTGAGTCTAAGACATGTAACTAAGCATTAGTAGGCAATCTGATGCAAATGAGTGTTAGGATACTGAATTCCACTGTCACATAGCAAATGAGCACATTCTGAGTAGTGTAAGAGTTACATAAGGGGGAGGAACAGAGTAGGAGATAGGTGACATCACAGGGGGGAATGGCAGAAAGAAATGCAGTTCATTGGAGGTCAGTGTTACATGACAGATGTCAGACACATATCATGGAAAGAGGAGTGCCACAACATAAGCATGGGAAAGTCAAGAAATGGAAGGTGTACACTGTTGCCTACACCAAAGTTTCTTGCTGGGCGTGCATGCGCACGTGTGCGCACCATGAAGCGCGAGTAGGACAGTGTGCGCGCGTGTAAGGCAGACTGAGCATGTGGGAGCCTGTTGGTAGATGTTTAACACTGTTTGCGCTGGTGTGCGCGCGTTTTAACCTGAATAAGCAGATTCTGAACCATGTAAGCATGTGTGCACGCGTGTAAGCCACTGTGAGCGTGTTTCTGCTGGTATGCACGCTGCTCCCCCCTGAGGAAACAGAAAGGAAAAAGGAAGCAACAGAATTAGTAGGAAGCTAGCAGGGAATACTGCTGGAGCTAGCAGGTGAAAACAATTAGAAGCAGGCAATTACACAGGCAGAATAGTAGCCCAGCCCAGCACTTAAAACTCTGCAAACAGCAGTGCAGGATGTTTCTCTCAAGAGACACTGCAAGACAGGAGTAAGCTATTAGAAGTGAAAACTGAAAAAGCTGAACTCAGAGCAGAAATGTTAGGGGCTGCCATAGCTGTCATAATGAGACATAGGCGACTTGCTGAGGGTGGTGACAATGCAGATGGTGCCAGACAACCCACAGTGAGGAGACGGAGAAGAGTGTACAGGCCCAGGGTCACCTACCACGGGTTACATGAGCTGGAGATAGTAGAGTGCTATAGAGTGGACAGAGAGCTCCTGCAGCAAATAGTTGAGCTGTGCAGGCCACGCCTCACACACAGAACCAACAGAGGGGAACCCATCCCAGTGGAAACCAAGGTATGTGTTGGCCTAAGAATACTAGCAACAGGTACCTTCCAAAGACCAACTGGTGATATGATGGGGATATCACAGGCATCAGCCTCCAGGGTACTGCACCAGTTCCTGGATGCCATGTCAGCACATGTCGGTGATCATGTATATTTCCCCAATGCCCGTGAGGTATTGGCCAGCAATATGCATCTCTTCCAGCAAATAGCGGAATACCCTGAGGTAGTGGGTGCAATAGACTGCACGCACATACGCATCAAAGCACCAGCCGGTGAGCGGGGTAGGGCCTACATTAACCGCAAGGGCTTCCCCTCCATCAACTGCCAGGTCGTGTGTGATGCCCAGGGCATAATAATGAATGTGTGTGCTGGCTGCCCTGGGAGCTACCATGATTCCCACATCTGGCATTTGACGCAGCTGTACCAGACATTTGCCAATGGGGACATCCCACACGGACACCTAGTGGGGGATGCAGGTTATGCACTGGAGCCGTGGCTGATGACACCCATCAGAAACGCACACACACACCTGAACAGGAACGCCATAATGAGGCACACGCACAAACACGTAATGTAATAGAGCGTGTGTTTGGGCTGCTCAAGTCACGGTTCCGGTGTCTGGACACATCTGGTGGAGCCTTGCAGTACACACCAACTACATGTACCCAAATTGTCATGGTATGTGCTATGCTACATAATATGATCTTGCGAAAACAGCTGCAGCAGGACCAGCATAGGGCTGGGCCAAACAGCCCCCCACCATTGCCAAGGCCATCACAGGCAGAGCGTGACTCGGAGGAGGAACAACCTGAGCCTGCCCCAGTAGGCAGAAGGAGGCGTGCCCAGTATGCCCTGGCCTTGGCAAAGAGGCAACGCATAGCACATACACTGGCTCAGTAGGAACCCTGGGAATGATACCCCTCTGACTCACTCAAATAATAACAGGGATGCCTAAAATGACATGACCTGCTCACAAACATGTACAGGGAGTGTAATATGTGCATCCGACAGAGGCAGCCCTGCAGCACCACCTGAGGCATGAATGCCATGTGTTAAGTAATGTAACACCATGTACTATATGCACACCTGAGGACCGTGACTAACATCCTACCCTCACCAAGCATCATGCCACAATATGACAATGAGATGATCAATTGCAATAATTGGCTGAAGTATTGCAGTTAGTCAAAGGGGATCCAATGTGTGCCAGCCTGGGATGACATGCTGAGCATGACATGATGCTCCACCTGCTAGGACTGGCATGCACCTATCAGTGCAGGCCGTATGGATACTGGCAAAGGCTGTTGTTACCCACAGCGTGCCCTGAATAGGTAAGGCTCAAAACACAAACCTACCTCCATAGGTATCAGAAGGGATAAGAACCTAGATGTAATGCTACCCAATGCCAGAAGTCTAAACAGCAAGATGCATGCAGTCTAAACTCACCCAGTATGGAGAATGTTGATATCTGTGCTGTAACAGAAAACTGGGTCAAGGCTCACAACAGCACCCTAACACTACCAGGTTACACCTCATACTGTGCTGTACAGCCTCAAAACATGGAACAAGCTACAAAAGGAGGGTGACTAGCAATAATTGTCAAGGATAACCACACCCCCATGTTGGTACCACAACAAGAAGCAGCATGGACTAGCCATGGTCAAGTAACAGTGGCTAAAACTGCCTCCCAGTTTATAGCCTGCTACAGACTACCATCCCAACACCAGGAACTGCACCTGGCCTATGTTGGAATACATGAATATATCAAGTCCTCCAAACCACATTATATTGGGTGACTGAAAATACCCAGACATAGACTGGGAGCATTATACTAGCTCCAACACTGTAGGACAAAAGTTCATAGAATCCATAAACCAAAATGCCCAGGAACAACGTACCACTCCCACAAGAGGGGTAAGCATACTGGATGTGATAATCAGCAACATGGGTACTGGATGGCAAGATGAGAAGTGTATTGCTCACTGGTAAGACCAGACCATAGAGTAATCACACTGGATATACACATCCTGACCACAGTCCCTGGCCAGAAAACCACAGTGAAAAACATGTGTAAAGCAAAAGTTGCACTCCTCCAAACTGATGTGGAATCCATTAAAGGCCCTGTGCAGGTGCAAAATATGGGCCACACCTCAGAACCTGTTATACAGGCATTCCATGAACACTGCCAGGAATGCTTGGATTATGCAATCCTAAATTAAAACAAGACACAATGCCATACATGCAGGCATCTGGCATGGTGGACTCCAGCCATTACCAAACCATGCAAGAGAATGAGGAAGCTACTACATGATAGAGCAAACATAAAAAAGAAGTAATCACTGATCAGTAGTATGGCAATAAAATATGTCCACACATACAATCCACTAAGGCCAGCTACAACAAGTTGAATCTGTGAATCTTGAGGCAATGTTACACCTGCCCCAAGTACACAGACAACCCTCAACTCCCCAAGAAATACAAATATATGTGAGAGATGCAACCATTTATCCAAACTGGAGGCTGAGCTCCCTCAACTCAGTACTCCCAAAACTAGTCAGGAGGAGAAGGTAACCACACACACCACAAACCCAGTCCCACATAGACCTATCACAACTGCAAACCAAAGACATAAACACAGAAAAACATTCCCGGAGGCCCAATTACAAACACACCACACCAACAGAGGCCTCCAAAGCAGACACCCAATCAAACAACCTCCAAACATAGCACATGCAACACATAGTACACAAAGCTGGTGTGCCAAACAGTCACAGGCCAGAAGGAGAAACAACATGCCTGATACAGTTGTAATAGGTGACTCCATAGTGAGACACGCTGCTGTCCCGCACACCAGACTGAACAAGGGAAAGGGTACAGTAAGCTGCCTGTAGGCTGCTACAATACGCCACATAACACAAGTATGCAGGTCACCCCAAAGCAAGTAGAAATATGATGCAGTCATAGTCCATGCTGGTGTGAATGACCTGAGATGTACCTCCCGGACTACATGAAAAGAGACATAGATGAGCTCTCCGATTATGTAGTCCAGGCCGGTATGACACTGACCGTTTGCAGCATCCTACCCTCACCAAGAATGATGCCACAGTACAAACACAGAATGATCAGTTATAACAAGTGGCACAATTACTGGTGTCATTCCAAGGGGATCCAATGTCTGTCTGCTTGGGATGTCATGCTTGACAAGCCACGCAGCTGTTCCAGGGATGGCTTGCACCTGTTACCCCTGGGCGTCTGGATATTGGATAAGGCTTTTGCCACCTCCATAGAGCCTTTCGTAGGCAAGGCTGAAAAGACTAACCCACCACCCTAGAAAACATAAGTGGAAAGAAACATAAGGGTAATGCTGACCAATGCCAGATGTGTAAACCTCAATATGCATGCTCCCGAGGCCCTCCCCAGTATGGAGAACATCGATGTCTGTGCAGTGACAGAAACCTGCTGCAAGCCTCCTGACAGCACACCAGCACTACCAGGTTATACCACATATCATGCGTTATGGCCCCAAAACCTGGAACAAAACATAAAAGGAGGGTGAGTATCCATATTCAGCACAGACACCCATACGTCCAGGTAACTGACAATGCACAAGGCATTGGAGTCCACCCATGTGCAACTAACCATAGGCAAGACTGCTGTACAGTCTGTAGCATGCTACAGACCACACTCTCACACACAGGAACCCCACCCAGCTGTCCTGAAGACACTGGACAGTATGAATGTCCCACCAAATACCAAACAAGGTACTCACAAATTACCACATAGGTGGTAAACCATTATGTATGGAAGGAGTAATCAGGGACCTAGGGACACAAGTGGACAGTAACCTGTTATGTGACACTCACATTGCCAATGTGGCTAGGAAGACTGTCTATATTGGACACCGTATCATGAAAGGATTCACATCTACGTCAACAGAGGTCATTGTGCCCCTATACTGTTCTCTTATCAGACCCATAATCTAGTACAATGCCTCATTTGGGATGTACCTTACCTGACACCTGCAGCAGTTAGAAAGACCTCAAAGGTACCTCACCAAGAGGATAAAGGGTCTCAAATATATGTCATATGCTGCCTGGCTGTAGACACCCCAGCTGAATGCAGTCACATACTGCCTACACAGAGGCATTGTATGTCTGTTGTACAAGGCCATGTCCAACACAGGAGTAATGGACATGCTCCACCCCAGAAAACTCAAAGCCATCGGAGCTGTGAGAGTGAGAGATGTCAACCTCAACACATAATGAAATAGGATGTGCTGGAGGGACAGATACATAACCCAGAGGCTCCCCACACCCTGGAACAGAATCCCACTCCATGTTAGGCAGAGCCCCTCACTGACACTCTTCAACAGGAATCTTGCCAAGTGGATGGATGATCGTAGATTTACACTGGGGTCTTCACTGTGTCACGTCCAGACAGAGGCACAGCAAAGCAAATCATAAATGGCCATAATATTCACATAGCAAGGGGTGGCGAAAGCCACACACACTCTGGCTAGGCTTACAAATGCCCTAGGGTGGATAGCCTAGTATGAACCTATGAACCTATGAAGATACAAATTGTACAGGACACTAAGGATAATCCCAAGGCTTCCTCAACTGATGGTAGGAACCGTGTTGGGAATTCACAGATATGCTCTGAATCACACAAATATTACAAACAACATACCAAACACACACACATATTGCCAACATACATCCTGACAGGTGCAGTGCAACCCCCAGAATGCAAAATATCTATCCCAGCAGACTGCTGGCCCCTGACATTGCAGATGCTGAGGTAACAGCCAGCATCTACAAAGCAAAACACACAGCAGCAATGGTATGAGATGGTGTCCTGGGCTGAGTCCAACATGGACTCCAAGAAGAATGGAATGCCAAATCACACTACTGCTCAATGTCAGCCTTACCACAGGATATGTACCCAAAGAGCAGTGTACAACAACAGTGGTCATTCTCAACAAAGGTGTTGCCTGAATGGATACTGAAAACTACCACCCCAGAATCCTGAGAAGCTTGGTCTGCACAGCTATGGAAAGGATCAGCATGTACCGCAGACATAAAGATATTGGGGACCTACTGACACCGGACCCTACCCAGTGTGGCTTTCTTAAGTGCAGATCCTGCCCCTAAACATGTTTGACTCATTTGAAACAGTCATTAAGGTCATTGATGAGGGCAATGTGGTCCACACAGCGTAGCTGGACCTTGCAAAGGCTTCCATACAATACCCTATGTGTTCATTATAGATATGCTCACCAGCTTAAATATAAACCCCTATGTCAGTAGAGGGGTTGCAAACCAGACCAAGGACAGAACTGACATGGTCAGACATGCTGCAGCCATGTCAGACTACAAACCAGATATAACTGGCATCCCACAAGGCTTGGTCCTGGGACCTCCCTCGTTTGGTATATATGTCCCATAGGTACAGGCCAACATGGAAGGACTGTGTCTGAACATGTTTGCAGAGGACTACAAACTGCCCACCATATCTGACCCTCCAGCTGACACAAGCATCCCACAAAAGGGCCACATAGAAACAGACAACTGGTGCCATAGCCATGTCAGCAAGCTAATTGCAGAAAAGTGTATAGTCAACCCTGTGGATATACAGTAAGTGCCCACCAATTACCACATAGGTGTTAACCCATTACATACTTAACATGTAATGAGAGACCTGGGGACACAAGGTGATAGATATCCTGCATTGGACAAACATGTGGCTGTAGTGTTTACAGAAACATACCATATACCCACCTAATCATGAAGGTTGTCAGATCTAGATAAGGGGAGGTCATTGTGGCTCTGCAGTCATCCTTCATCAGCGTTACAATTGACTACAATAGCCCCTGTGGGATGTACCTCAGCAGACACCTCCATCAACTGTAAAGTCCCCAACAGTACCTCACCAGGAGTATCAAAGAGCTTGAACAGATGCCATGTGTTGCCTGATTAAACAAACTGCAGCTACACACACTGCCATACTGCCCACCCAGAGGCAAGCTGTGCCTGATGTATAAAGCCATGTCCAAGCTGGAATCAATGAACATGCTGCACCTTGTACAATCTGAATGGCAGTGAGCTATGCACATGAGAGACCTGAACCCCAGCACTGACATACATAGGACAAGCTGTACTGCATGATCCATAACACAGAAGCCACCCCACTCATGAGTAAACTCCCAGTACAGGTTATCCATAGAGTCACTCATCGATTCTCCTCAAGAGGAATCTTGATGAGTGGATGGGAGATGGTAGGTTTACCCTGGGTATCACTGTTATGTCACAGGTAGACGGAGGCACAGTATACTAACCATGACATATGTCATGGCAAACTCCACTTACAATGTGTGTCGAAGGACAAACACACTCTCCGACTAGCATTAGAAATGGCCTAGGGCACATCGCTAGTGTTTGCAAATGTACACCTATGTTGTGGAATACACTACCAATGTTGGACAAGCCTGGTTTAAGTAGTTCATATCTGAACATAATGCAACATGGTCAGATGTGCACAACTGGCCCCTAACCAGGCTGTTGTGCTCACTATGGAAATGTAAAGCAGTGATAGGACTAAAGCCCAGGATACTGTCCACCACAGTGAAAGTACTGAACCAGTACACTATACGGTACTACAGTGTTAGGTCAGTATGAAAGGATGTTGACAACTGTATGCAAAGTATCCCATGCAAACCCTGCAGGCACAGTATAATCCCTGTTGTGTTCACACACAAAGCAGTTGGACAGTAACTACACAACATGACACACAACACACAACCATAAACGGGAGATATTTGTTGAAGTTCACACTCATCCACAAATGTGGTGGGCTGCAGAGTTCAACATATGGAAAGCTCACACTGGGCATGCTCGCACACTTTGATAAATGAGACATATGTCAGACAACATGCCATGGGAAGGCTGAACTGGGCATGCTCACACACTTAGGCCAAATCTCAGTTTAGCAGTTGGCCACACATATCTGGTATTTGTACGTGTTATTCCAGGAACCAACCACATTACAGCAATCTGCCCAGTGCACACAGTTAAATGACTACAGAGACATACGTGATATAGTGGATCCCTCCCATATGCAAACATCTTCCACAGATACACAAGTTGTTCATACAAACAGGGAATGCTATGGCAATAAAGACCTGCAAACAGTCTATCAGCAACAAATAATGTGCATCTGACAATTAAACATATGGGTGTAGAGGTCAACACTAGGCTGTTTGCCCTAGGGAATGACAGCTTAGCCAGAGTGTGCTTGGCGTCTGCCTCCCCAGTACAGTAGGCTACTGTGCCACTGTAAAGTAGGTCACATAAGGCACCGTGTGAGGCTAGTGTGCTGTGCCTCTGTCAAGCAGGGACACAGTGGAGATCCCAGGGTTTGAATTTGCTAAGCCACAGCCATGTTGTTGGTGTGTGCTGGAAGAGGGTTGCTGAGGACCTCTAACAGTAAGTGGGCATCAATAACAGACTGAGGGGAGCCTTATCTGCATTGTCTGGACAATTTCACTGTCAACACTGTGTCGTGATGATTATGAGGGATTGAAGTGTCGTGCGGTACTGTTCAGAGATGTCCTCCCTCTGTGGGCTACTGCTCTGCAATGTATTAGCTCACTCTGTCTGTTGGACAGCTCATATATGGCTGGTGTACATCTGACAGGTGTCCTGTTGTGGAGCAGTCATGGGTATATTTGGGATAGCATGATCAATGCAAACCTTCCACATGCTCATAGAATGCAATTGTCAAGGATTATGCAGAGTGGCCTGTATACTCCCCAGCATGGGTCCTTTGAAGTCTTCCACCCCAGTCTTCACAAGTGTAAAGTCTGCTTTTGATAAATACAGTTTGTTTGCAGTGACAACCTTGCCTGGGGGTGGGGATGGGATATGGATGGCCAGGGAAAGGTGGGTATGGTCAGATATCAACAATGGTGGTCTACCTCTGGTGTGGAACAGTGAGTACCCATGTTGTAGATGGTCAGGTGCAATATGTATTCCCCTTGTGGCTGTGGTGAGTGGTTCTGCCATAGCACATGGACTCACAAATTGTAGTGGCTGTAGGGTAATGTTGTAGAGGCCTGAGTAGTTCCCACACACAATATGCCTGTACCTGACGTTAACAACTGGAATGGTGTATGTGAACACCTGCATATCTTGGCACTGTTCCCAGGGAAGCAAAGTGTGTGTCCTGGATGTGGGAGGGGTGGTCAGGACTGGTTGTGTTGTGTGTTACAGGTCCTGTGGTCATGAAGCATGGTATAAAACATAACCTGCCAGTGCGATGTGCATATCTGACCCTGACGTAGGTGGCTGCAAATGCATATATATGCTATCCCCCACCTGACAGGTAGTACTAGATGTACATACCTCTGTAGAAATAATGATGTCAGCACCCTATAAATACTGCAGGTGCAGAACAGATGCCCAGTAATTCGGATAGTGCGCTCTGCTAATGCGTCTCCCTCAAGTGTCATAATATAGTTAGGTAGGGGTTTGAATCCTGCAAATGCTCAGTGTGTGTGAGTGGGGTTGGTGTGTGTGCAAGTCTGTGTGAGGGAAATGTCCCTTTTGGCAACTGGGAAAACACACTACAGGATGCACATTCCCCTTTCTAAACACTGATGATGTCAGCACCCTATAAGTACAGCAGGAGAAGGGAAACCTCCCAGTAATGCGAATAGCGCTCTGCTAATGCGTCCGTCTCGAGTGTCATAACATAGTTAGGTAGGGGTTTGAATCCTGCAAATGCTCAGTGTGTGTGGAGGGGGTTAGTGTGTGTGCAAGTCTGTATGAAAGAAATGTCCCTTTTGGCAACTAGGAGAACACACTACAGGATGCACATTCCCCTTTCTAAACACTGATGATGTCAGCACCCTATAAGTACAGCAGGAGAAGGGAAACCTCCCAGTAATGCGAATAGCGTGCTCTGCTAATGCGTCCGTCTCAAGTGTCATAACATAGTTAGGTAGGGGTTTGAATCCTGCAAATGCTCAGTATGTGTGGAGGGGGTTAGTGTGTGTGCAAGTCTGTATGAAAGAAATGTCCCTTTTGGCAACTAGGAGAACACACTACAGGATGCACATTCCCCTTTCTAAACACTGATGATGTCAGCACCCTATAAGTACAGCAGGAGAAGGAAAACCTCCCAGTAATGTGAATAGCGCGCTCTGCTAATGCGTCCGTCTTGAGTGTCATAACATAGTTAGGTAGGGGTTTGAATCCTGCAAATAGCAAGTGTGTGTGGGAGAGGGTGAAAGTAGTGTGTGTGCAATTACATGTGTGAGAGAACTGACCCTTTTGCCAACCAGTACAACACACCAGCTGCTGCATATTCCAATCTCTACACAGAGATGATGTCAGCACCCTACAAGTACAGCGGAAGAGGGCAAATCTCCCAGTAATGCAAATAGCACGCTCTGCTACTGCGTCTCTCACTACTGTCATAGCACAGTTAGTTATGGCTTTGGATTCCAGACATGCCACGTGTGTTTTTGTCACACAGAATGCCCATGTGTGTGGGTTGTTGTTCACAATAATGCATGACATCGATTAAACCAGTAATGGCAATGGACACAGATGATGTATGTGTGTGCCAAATACACATATGTACCTGTGACCTTCAATAGTTACCATGTCTGACGCCTGCCACATGTGAATACATGGTATTTGCACTGGATAACATTATGACTGTGGTCTTCTGTGCGGGTGCTGCATGTGGTATGTGTATATACAGTGTGATATGTAGATGGTATCAACCTAGCAGCGAGGGATACACATCTGGTCTGGGGCATATAGTCTACATGTTGTTGATGAACAGGTGCTGCATGTTTTCACCTGTTGTGGGAGTGGTAACAAGTTGTTCCATAGCAATGCAGTGACTACATGCTAGGAACCTTTCAGCTAGGGTGTTGTAGCTACAGTAATTCATCAGCATTCAGTAATACGTCAGCATTCCTGGTGAGGGTATGATGCCAACCAAGGTCAGGGTCATACCAGCCTGTGCCACATGCTCAGAGAGCCCTTCCATGTTCCCTATCATGTAGTCCAGGGAGGTACATCACAGGTCAGCCATAGTGGCATGGACAATGACTGAGTCATATGTGTCCATGCCTCTGACTGACCTGTATGCTTGTGTTATGTGGTGGACCATAGTGCCCCACGGGCATATCACTGTGACCTTCACCTTGTCCAGCCTGGTGAGCGTGACCTCACTGTACCGGACAATAAAGGTACCTAACACAACTGTAGCAGGTGTGTTGTCTAGCCGTACAGGCTGTGACTGTTTGGCACACAGGATTTGTGTGCTATGTGTTATGCGTGATGTGTTCTGGCATAACGTATGCCTGTGTGCCAGCTGCAGAGGTGTCTGCCGCTCAGGCAGGATGCTATTCTTAGGCTCCACGAATGGCCCAGTGTGTTCACGTGCTTGTATTGCTGTCAGTGTAGGTCTACATCAGACTGGTATTGTAGTCACTGTAGTATTTCATGCCACCTGACAGGTTATGCCAGTACTGGGTTCAGAGTGCTTAGTCCCCAGTTTGGCTATGTGGTTCCATCTCATACATGTGTTGTACGTCCATGTGTAGGGGAGAGGGTTGACTGTGTACATGTGGCAGCTGTGACATTGCCACATGACCCACATATTCCACAACTGTACCATAGAGGTGACTGACAACTGACCTTTGCACATGCTACCATAGTATTGTGATTGCCATGGTGATTAACAGCACATAGGGCCAATGGGGAACAAGGTACATAGGTTCATAGGTTCATACTAGGCTATCTGCCCTAGGGCATTTATAAACCTAGCCAGAATGTGTTTGGCTGTCGCCATCCATTGTAAATTTATCTTGCTATGCCCTTTTTCGAGGTTAGTATACTGTGCCTCTGTCTAACAGTGACACAGAAGTGATACCCGGGGTAAACCTACGATGTCCCATCCACTCATCAAGATTCCTCTTGAAGAGAGTCAATGAGGGACTCTGCCTAACCTGGACTGGGATTTTATTCCAGAGTGAAGGGAGCCTCTGGGTTATGAATCTGTCCCTCCAGCATGTCCTATTTATTTCAGTGCTGAGGTTCAAGTCTCTCAAGCGTGTAGCTCGATGGGATTTGGATATTCTGAGGTGCAGCATGCCCATTAATTCCGGGTTTGACATGGCTTTATACATCAGGCACAGATCGCCTCTGAACAGGCGGTATGCCACTGAGTAGAGCTGGAGTTTCTTTAACCGGTCAGCATATGGCATCTGTTTGAGCCCTTTGATCCTCTTGGTGAGGTACTTTTGGGGTCTTTCCAGTTGCTGCAGGTGTCTGGTAAGGTACATCCCAACAGGGGCATTGTACTCAATTATGGGCCTGATGAGGGATGAGTAAAGAGGCACGATGTCCTCCCTGATCTAGATGTGAATCCCTTCATGATGAGGTGGGCTATATAAAATGTTTTTCTAACCACTTTGGCCACGTGGTTGTCAAATGAGAGATTGCTATCAACTTGGGTCCCCAGGTCCCTAATTACTTCTTCTGTACTTAATGGATTACCACCTATGTGGTACTTTGTGGGCACTTTGTTTTTGCCAAAGGGATGACTATACACTTTTGGCATTCAGCTTGAGGCCATGGCTCTGGCACAAGTTGTCTGTTTCTATGAGGCCCTTTTGGAGGATGCTTGTGTCGGCTGGAGAGTCGATTATGGCGGCCAGTTTGCAGTCATCTGCGAATTTGGTCAGCCACAGTCCTTCCGTGTTGGCCTGTACCTCCGATAAATATATACCGAACAAGAGAGGTCCCAGGACTGAGCCTTGTGGGACACCACTTGTAACTGGTTTGGAGTCTGGCATGGCTCCAGCAATTCTAACCATGTGGGTTCTGTCCTTGAGCCAGTGTGCAATCCATCTAGTGACATAGGGGTTTATATTTAAGCTGGTGAGCTTCTCTAGAATGCCCGAGTGGGGTATTGTATCGAAGGCTTTTGCGAGGTCCAGGTAGGCTGTGTGGACCACCTTCCCTCGTCAATGGCCTTGGTGACTGTTTCAAAGAAATCAACCAGGTTTGAGAGGCAGGATCTGCCCTTAACAAAGCCAAACTGGGTATGATCCAGTGTCTGTAGGTCCCCAATATCTTTATTTATGAGGTCCATGATGATCCTTTCCATAGCTTTGCAGACCAAGCTAGTCAGGCTTATGGGGCGATAGTGTCCAGGATCCGTTGAGGCACCACCTTTCTGTAGAGGGACCACTGTTGCTGTACGCCACTCTTTGGCCACATATCCTGTAGTAAGGCTGGGATTGAACAGTAGTTTTATGTTTGGGTGTAGCTCTTCTTGGAGTTCATGTAGGACACAGCCCGGGACACTGTCTGGTCCCATTGATGCAGTGTTTATTGCTTTGGAGAGGGCGGCTCTTACCTGAGCATCTGAGATGTCAGGGGGGCAGCACTCTGCTGGGATAAATATTTGCCCTTTCGGTGTGGAGGGGAGAAGTTTGCGCTGAACCTGTCAGCTAGGATGTTGGCAATGTCTGTGGGTTTGGTGTTTCTATTGACATTTTGGACTACCTCTGAGCATATCTGGGAATTACCACCCAGGTTCCTAACATAACTAAAGAAAGCCTTGTGATTATCCTTAGTGTCCTGTGCAATTTTCTCTCGAAGCTGGCCTTAGACAATCTTATGAGTGCCCGTAGTTTTTTGCTAATACTGATCAGTGATGCCTTCCCTTTTTGGGATTTTGCTGTATCATTTAGTAGCTTCCTCCTTCTATTGTATAGTTTGTTTATGGCTGGGGTCCACCAGACAGGACGTCTGCCTTTGGAGGATTGGGTCTTGGTTTTATTCGGGATCGCATGATCCATGCATTCCTGAAGGTGTCCATAGAATGCGTTTATAGAGGAATCTGCGGTCTGGTCCATATTTTCCACAGGCCCGGGGGCTTTGAAGGTTTCCACCTCAGTTTTGAGGAGTGTGAATTTGCTTTAGAGAAGTTGTTCACTGTGGTTTTCTGGGCAGGGGGTGGGGTCGGGATGTGAATATCCAGTGAGATTAGTTTATGGTCTGATCTTACCAGTGAGGGATACACTTCTGGTCTGGAGCATAGAGTCCCCATGTTGGTGATGATCAGGTCCAGTATGTTTTCCCTTCTTGTGGGAGTGGTAACAAGTTGTTCCATAGCATTTGAGTTCATATATTCTAGGAATCTTTGGGCTAGGGTGTTGGAGCTAGAGTCATGCTCCCAGTCTATGTTTGGGTAGTTGAAGTCGCCCAATATAATGGTGTTTGGAGAGACCTTCATATTTTCCACTGTTCTCAGGAAGGCCGAGTGCGGTTCTTGGGTTTGGGAGGGTGGTCTGTAGCAGGCTATAACCTGGAAGGCAGTTTTACCCATTGTTAGTTGCACATGGATAGTCTCTGATGCTTGGTGCTTTGCCACCAACCTGGAGGTGTGGGTATCTTTGATGAATATCAATACTCCCCCCCTTTTGTGGTTCGGTCCAAGTTTTGGGGCTGAAAAGCATGGTATGAGGTATAACCTGGTAGTGCTGGGGTGCTCTCAGTAGCCCTGAACCAGGTATCTGTTACTGCACAGATATCGATGTTCTCCATGCTAAGGAGAGTTTCGAGTGCATGCATCTTGAGGTTTAGACTTCTGGCGTTGAGTAGCATTACTCTTAGTTTCTTATCCCTTGTGATACCTATGAAGGTGGGTTTGTCATTTGAGCCTTGCCTAACAAAGGCACTATGGGGGTAGCAAGAGCCTTTGCCAATATCCCAAAGCCCAGGGGTGACAGGTGCAAGCCATCCCTAGCGAAGCAGGTGGTTCAACAGAAGATGAGTATGTGAGGGTGTAGTGCCTGTGATTAGTTAGCAGTGGCATATATGACTGCTCACGTGGACAAATGCCAGGTAAGTCATATGCAATGTGTCACAGGCAACGTACATGTGAACAGGACAAACAGTGACGTTCTGTCAAGTGAGACATGGACATACATATAGTAAGCTATGCAGATGTCACTAGGAGTCCACAGAAGCTCTGTAACTATGCATTGCAGGTGGGATCAGTATTCCAGGGTAATTGCAAGCAAACATGCATGCAAACAAAGCTACAGTAAGCAGGGCTGCATGTAGTCCATTGTACAACAAACAAGCTGTACCACTTCCAGTAGGTAACACTGCAAATATGCAGGCACTATGCACATGTACATGGAAATACACAGGTCAGATGGCTAGGGTCCAGTCTCAGCGCACACAAGTGTACAGACCATGTACCGTCAGGATGTACAATAACTGGATGGAAACCCATGTGCTCATACCTGCAGTAATACACATGTCAAATAACAGACACTGAGCCTTCACTCAGTGGTTCCATACTTAGTAGGATGTATGCTACCTGGCCTGCCACCACAGTATCCCTGACATGTATGGGGACTCTCCCTCCTGTGACAGTTAGTTTTGTGTGTTGGGGCTGTCTAGCATGGTATGAGATGTGAGCTTGCAGTGCTAGGGTGCTCCTGTGTGTCCTGTACCAGTCGTGTAGTACTGCACACATATCAACATCCTCAAACATCCGCATTGCAGAGTCCAGTGTGGGCAACATGCCACTTGCAGTTTACATGTCCATCATTGCGTATTAATACTTTCATTACCTTATCCCCTGTGCTACCTATGTATGTAGCCTTCTGTTGACATCCTTACCACCAGTATGCCAACATGTGCAGATGATACACTATGGTACTTACCATGGGTGTAGACAACAGTACATGACAATCATACCCTTACTGCATCAGGCATGCTGTGATATACCCACAATTATTTCAGCACACAGTACTGTTAACAACATGATACTATTACTACACGTCTATGTAGTCACCCTGTGCATCAGCAACATGTTAACCTGTACCTGCACTGATGTTACAGATTGCAGGAGGTGGCACAGTTTCATCATATGCACAGGGTGTGAACTTGGTATGCCTGAGTCAGCCACCGATACCACCAATTGACATGTATGTGTATGTGTGTTGGTGAGGGACAGCAGTACAAGGTGGGGCAATGTTGATGCAGTGTGTGCGTGTATGCGGTAGCCCTAGGTGTTGTCAATTCGCATGTGTGTATGGATGCACACAGTTCCACCTCATGGCTGCCATATACTGGTGTTTGTGGACAGCCACAGACTGTACCTGCCAGGTCATACAGATCAGTGTCTCTGGCCACGGACACGGTACCTGTGCCTTGCAGGGTGCTACGGACCATATCCGGTACCAACCCAGACTGGGTACTGTCATCAGAAGCAGGTGTTCATTGACTGGACACAGATCCCTGTCGGGCCTGGCCAGAGCCACGTGCACGTGGTCTCCTGGGGCGGTCTGATGACAGCACAGACCCAGCATTGCTGGGGCTGCTGCTGGCACTATGGCGGCCGCGGCCCTGTTGTCATCCGCGACGACTGCCAGCTGCTGCTGTTGCTGGCATACGCCCACGTCGATGCCTCAACCGTCCACCATCGCCCTGGCTCATGGACATGTAGTTGTGGAACCGGTCTAATATGTCCCCACAACGTCTGTCTATGACATCGGTGAAATTACGGATGGCAGCCGCAATGTCACGCATACTGTCAGTCATGGCTGTGCGACATGCTGTCAGCTCCCTCAGACCCTGTCTGGTGTACCGTTCCATACGTGACTGTGCCTGCATGACAGCCCGAAACATAGCTGAGGTTGTAAGACCTCTGTGGGCACGTCTGACAGGGGCAGTACGCCCACGGATGCTCCCACGAGAACCCCTGGACATCTGTCTGTGTGGTACCATCTCAGGGCCATGCCCATGGCTGCTGTGTGGGGAGGCATGTGCCACAGATACCACATTACCCTGGTCAATGCCCACTGTATGCTGTCCATCACCTAGGGACATTGGTGACAAAGGGTGTATTGGCAGGATAACTGTGCGCATTGATGGGGTTGACAGCTGTGTACTGTCAATCGGCTGACCAATGATGGACCCTGGCATACCTTCCTGTGCCATTACACAGATGTCATCATTATCAGTACCCATGGCACCTGATTCAGGTTCCCTGCTGCATGACACCAGAGCAGCACCAGAACCTGTGGGAGGGAAACAGGAAACACAGTTTACAATGTCTACACAATATTACCAGTGATGCACACATCCACACATGCACAGGTCCAGACATGCACATGTGCACACATGCACAGGTGCACACATGCACACATGCACAGGTGCACACATGCACACATGCACACATGCACACATGCACACATGTGCACATGCACACATGCACACATGCACACATGCACACATGCACATGCACACATGCACAGGTGCACACATGCACAGGTGCACACATGCACACATGCACACATGCACACGTACACATGCACACAGTTGCACACAGTTGCACACAGTTGTACACTACTCAGTATGCGAGATATCAACACACAGACACAGACACACCTGCATGCATACACAGAGCACTACTAAGTGAGCCTAATATTACTATTACTATCAAGACTATTAAAGGTATTGTTAATACACACTCACCAGCATGGATAGGCTGCATTGCTGTTACACTGGAGGGACCTGCAGAAGTGAGGAAACTAATGTCAGTGGGCACAACTGTGCCATTGTTACTGAGTATGATACAGGTCAGTAGTACAACAGTCGCCTTTCACAGGTCAGCTGCTGATATTGAGGATATCACACTTGCACATTAAATACTATGATGACAGCTACAAACCAAGGACACACCTCACACATGCATTAACTACCAGTGTACACAACAGTCAACTATACATATGGCATATTACCTGCACGCTCATAGTCTTGCTGCTGCGTGGCTCCAGCCTCCATCATAATGCATGTCTGCTGCTGTTGTTGTTGTTGGCGGACTGGAGCCACTACACTCATGAGTAGTCCCTCCAGTCTGGTGAGTGGGGGATGTGTAGCCACCCCACCACCTGTGGCGACCTGTTGCCTGTGGATATCCGACGCACGCTGATGGACATTTCTGATTAAATCACTGCAGTGATGTCGTACCTGCTCATATGTCCTATTATGCGTGCCTATGTCATTTACCCGACGGACCAGGTCTTGCCACAGTGCAGCCCTCTCCTGCTGATTCTGGCTGGTGCGGGAAAAGAGTATTGCATAATCCCGCACCAGGCTCTGGTGTATCTCCTCATCCTCAGCTGCGGAGTAAGCTGGATTTCATGGGTGAGCCATGTTCCTGAAAAAGGAAATAACCTGATATCAGCAATATATGTCAGCAGAATTTGGCACACATACTACACATGCTACTCGACTGTTATGATACGACATATCTCACATATATAGCATCTGTCTGTCTATTGGTGGATACACATGTAAATGGCCAGGTATCAGTGCTCAGCCAGCAACTGTGCAACAGTACCTGGCACACTCCATACGACATACTACCAAACCCCAGCAGTCAGAACACTGATTCAGGTCCAGAGCACCTCCTCACTCTGGGGTTTGTATCTAGGTACTGTATGGGCTACATCATCAACTACTGTGAGCTGACCACAAACTAATTGCCCTGGATATACATATCCCACCTCCACCACCAGCACAAACGACTATAGTGAATAACATTGCAAATGCAAACTTTACACTTTGTAACAGTGACATGGTATCCTTTCAGCCCACTGGGCCAGTGGAAGACACAACCCACAATGCTGACCCCTTCACAAATGCTTTCTACGGACATCTCCGAGAATGCATGGATCATGCAATCCCATATATGACCAAGACACTCTCCACAAAGGGACAGCATCCTGTCTGGTGGACCCCAGCCATAGACAGATTGTATTACAAAAGATGGAAGCTACTGCAAGACAGAGCATAATTCCATAAAGGGAAGGCATGTCTGAGCAGCACTAGTAAGGATCTATTTTCCCTCATACAAACATCCATGGGCAACTTTGAGAGGGAAATCAAGAGGGACACTACAGATAACCACAAGGCCTTCTTCAGTTATGTTAGCAACCTGGTCAGAATCCCTCCACTATGCTCATAGTTAGTACACAACAACAAATAATTCACTGAAACCACAGATATTGACAACATTGTGGCAGACAGGTTCAGTGCAGGTTTCACCCTCCCTCTCCCCAAAATAAGACATAGTTATCCCAGCTGACTGTAACCTCCCTGTCATCACAGATGTCCAGGTGAGAGCCGCCCTCAGGAAAGCAGAATACACAACATGAATGGGACCTGATGGTATCCCCGGTTGCATGCTACATGAACTCCGACAGGAGCTAAACACACATATAGAAGTGCTATGTAACACTAGCCTGACTACAGGATATGTACCTGTACACTGGCGCACAGCAGCAGTGGTTCCACTCCACGAAGGAGGCACCTCAACATACCAATACAATACAACACAATACAATACATTACAATACAATACTATACAATATGCTATTGCCCTGGGACTACAGCAGCATACTGTTCTGCTACCCTGACCATTGTGACACATGTGGTGTGATGGTACCTGCTGCTGTCAAACAGTTACACAGGGTGACTCATATGGCATATTACCTATCTGACTAACATTCAGCAGGGGTATGTGTGACATGTACTCATGGGGAGTCTTGCTTCTTAACACTGTGTGGTTTATTGCAGGGTATGTCTTATCTGTGGGTAGGAACCTTTACCTCCACATGTGCTCTCTATTGCAGTGGCACGGACGACACACAGCAGTCATTTAGGTTGTGGATGGTGTGAGGTGTTACTATGGTTGTTGGACATCTGTCATGGGTGTGACTTAAGTATGTAAATCCAGGAGTGGTAACCTCTATGTGGGTAGTATGTGTGTACTCTGTGGTGTTGTCAGTCACTGTGCATTGGTAATGTGTTTGAGTGCATTGTCACAGTGTTGTACATGTCACTGTGTCCTTCTCCATATCTGTAGCTGTCATGTGAGGTACATACCATGGCAGCCATTATGTGGTGTGGAGGGGTACACTGACCTACATGTCCATAGCTGACACACCATGTCTGCTGACACATACCATGTGCAGGTATTCCAGGAATAGTGTGCCACTGTGAATATCATTGGGGGACTATTGTACACATTTATGACCCTGTTCACCCCTGACACATGCAGTGGTGGGCAGCCAATCACATATCTGGTGGTTACTGGTGTAGGTGATTTGAAATGGGGTATGGTACTCCAGTTTTGACACTGGTGTTCACTCCATGCCTTTGTCACCAGGCACCTGTTGCAATACATCTGTACACATGTGCCTCACTCAGAATATATATACATCTCTCTCTCTCTCTCTCTATATATATATATATATATATATATATATATATATATATATATATATATATATATATATATATATATATATATATATATATATATATATATATATATATATATGTCTGTATACATATACACATATATATATTGATGTACATATATTGCTATAGATATGGAGAGGGGTGTGACAGAGAGGGGTGAGAGTGACAGAGGGGTGGGACAGGGGTGTTGAGGTCGTCATATACAGTCATACCTGTAGATAGTCAGATCTGTCTGTCTATGTATATGTATCTACATATATCTATATCTGTATGTGTGTATTACATATATATGTTTGTACATATTCTATCTATCTACATCTGTCTATGTATTCCTACATCTCTCTCTATGTATGTATACATATATGCATATTATATATATATATATATATATATATATATATATATATATATATATATATACATACATACATATTTTGACATACATACGTATCCATATGATAGATAGGTATATCAACATGTTTGTTTACCATACTGTATACACACACTAACATACTGCTAAACATACATAACTGTGAAACCTACTTTGTACATTGCACTACAACCTACATTCAACCTACATTGATATGTGCACATAGATGCTCTCACATACAAATGTATGTACAGCCTTCACTGATAGTTGCTGTATGTCCCCTGCCCTTTGCACATCTTCATATACATATGGATACAGACCAATGACACATATGGAGGGTTCACAGTATGTAGACCTTTATAGTATTACTTTACATTACCTGTGTTTGTCACAGCTGCTTGTGTTGCCATCTGGTTTTGTGTCCTGCTGCTCCACTTGCCAGTTGTCAGCTTTCAGGTGGCTGTTGCTGACCAGTTTTGTTTGTGTATGTTTAATTTTGTTTTTCTCTCTCTGTCTCTGTCTCTCTCTCTCTCTCTCTCTCTGTCTCTCACTTCCTCCTCAGGGTGCAATGAAAGTATTGCATGTGTGGACTGGGAGTACAGCATGCTTTTGTAGGTATCTGCATATGTCCATGTGATGGCCTCTGCACCAATTGTTAGCCAGCATTTGCTAATTGCATGCAGCCAGTTGTGTACTGATTGCAGTTCTCACTGTGATTTCAGAACAGTGCTATAAAAAGGTATGTGAGATAGGCGTAGCCCTTTCAGATTTTAAGGGCAGGGACCATGCTGGTATGCTGTGGACAATGTTCTGTGAGTGTAAAGGTTGGTATCTCTCTCATATTTCCAGCTGTGTTGTAGATTAACATTTCTCCATTCATTTCTCCAGTTTCCTGTACTAACTGTGTATGTACACTGACACCTACGACTACTACTACTGTTAATGTGTGTGTGTGTGTGCTTTCCTGTGGGACATGTGGTGTAACTGGTGTATAGCAGTGGCTCTTGCACTTTGTTGCTATGGCTTCAATATTTGCCCTTTACAGTCACTACTTGTATGCCTGCTAGGTGTCCTGACTGTAGTGTGCTGCTGTGGCTTTCCTATTTTCCATGTACATTCACACCTTGGAATGCTTGCTATATCTGCTAGGGTGTTACAGCATGCAGTGTGGTCTGGCCATGGTGTGGGCCTTGACATCTATTAGGGTATTTGAGTATGCTGCTGAGCAGGCCCCAGAGACTCTCAGGTGCATCTGTTATCTGCCTCATGGAATGGTACATATCAGTGGGGTACACCCATTAAATTGTCTGGTATGCTGCAGTTGTGACTGTGGGATAGCATGAGCATATGTATTACTACACGGTTTCTGCCATGCAAGTGGTGCATACTTTCAGGACTTCATAGTTACCATTGCATGTGTTGTAACACCTTTCTGCCTACTGTTTGTACATTTCACATGGAGTCTGTGGGGCATCCCTGTAACTCAGTCACTGTTGCTATGTCTAGGCTCTTAACTATTCAAATATGGTGGTGTCAGACCTCTCATGTGTACAAATATTTGCAGGTTGTCCACATTTCTGCCTCATATTTTGGTCAATATCTCATGCACAGCTTTTTCTGGCAAATCACTCTGGGCTCAAGTCAGAATATAGTGACAAACATTTAAGTTTCAGACTTCATACCCTTCCAAACATCCCACAAAATGCAGAACCTGTTACTCTCTGAACTGTCTAAGTTTGTTGTAACATTATTTGTAATGTGTCCCTGGTTTTGGCCCTTTGCTCCACATATTTTATTACTTGGTCCGGATGTGTTCCTGTAACAGGTTGTGGGGTATGGGCAGTGATTATCCTGCTGTGAGTATGTGTGTGGCTTGCAAGGTGCTACAGTGACATTATTACCTACTAGCTACCAACTAGCATGGCTGTTTCTGTTCACACACTACTATCATAGATATCCACTAGATTTGACAGTAAATATACATGACATGCTTTGTGTACTACACATCCTATATTCCCTTTACATTCATTCCTACTATTACATGATATATTTATTTTAGCACAATGTTCTTGTATAACAGTCATGGCTTAGTGGTAAGTCATGCAGACTACTGTTTCCAAGGTCCTGGGTTTGGGACTGACAGTGGGATTTTATTTTGCTTTTGAACTGACTACAGGACCTGTCAATCAGAGTGACTAAGGCACTTTTAAGCAGTTGTAACCGGGTTAGCGCTGGTTTGCGTGGAGCTCACGCATGCGCACTGGCGTTCAGCTCCGCGCACACCCGCTTACAACCGCTTAAACGTGCTTACTCTTGCGCACACCCGCGCTATTTTCTTTGAAAGAAATGAAAATGGGGAGACAGGAAAGTGGTGAAAAAGGGGTCACAAAGAGGGTAAGACAGTAGGGAAACAAGCTCGGGTTTTGCAGGAGGGATGTAGGTAAGGCCCATAGCTGCCCATTTCTTCATCAGCAACAGCTGTGCATATGTATGTAATTTGGTGTGACATTTGAAACCTTCCACCCTGAGAGAGTTGTCAGGACAACAATAATACTTGTTGTACAGCCAATTGTAATTGATAGTTTCCATGTCCAGCAGACATATGTGCGGAATGGGCAGCTATGTATGGGGCGTAATTTTTTTGTGGGTACAGAGTGCCCTTTTTTTTTTTTTTTCAGGTGAGAGTGGTATGTCAGGTGAAGGAAGTCGGTATAGCTGGGGAGGTAGGTTGGGTAGGTCAACAGACAAGACAAACAAGACGCATACAGGGGTGGTGTATGACACGTGTGGGGGGGTTACACAATTGACGGGGATGGATGTTTGGATATCCAGAGCCCATGAGCCCACAGATGGCAACAGTGGAACTGATATCCCCACCCATGGGCAGTTGCCACTGTTCCTTCACTGCCCAGGACGGGGCTGTGCTGGGGGCTGTGTAGGCTGGGCAACAGGCATGCCCGTAAGTTGTGCCACCTGTGCCTCAAGCTGGCGTAGGGGCCCAAGAACAGAGTCCTGGATCTCCCTACGCACCACAGTCCGGACGCTACGGAGGGTGAGTGGTGGTTCTCCTCTGGCCACACTTGCAGAGGGGGGACGGGCCCCATCCCCTGCAGCGCTTCCACCCGCAGGTGGCACAGGGCCACCGGAGGAGGGTCCAGACTGGGCACTAGTGCCAGGTGCACTCGCCAGCTGAGGTGGGAGAGGTGGGTCTGCTGGAACCCGCCTTCCCTGTCATCCTATGTTTTGCATTATGTCATGACAGTTTGGGTTAGTAACATACAATACCATTCGCAATTAGTTGTAACAGCATGCATTAGTATTCCCATTAACCAAACACCCAGATATTCACACCATTGAACAGCGAGCATAACACATGCATAATTTGAACAGCAATACACAGTCCAACAACATGCAGGGTTGATTGATGGCAACAGGCCATCAGGTTTGGATGTATGAACAGGGCAGATGCATCAACGTACATGCAAATATTTATGACCCAACAGGACAAATGTCCAGGGGTGTTAATTGTGATTGCACATACCAATTTCACGTGGAATGGATTATATGTGGTTATAGGGTGGGGTGAAGAAAATATTATTAACACCTTTCAATACCAATACATATGCTGTACATTTCTAATAGCTACAGATATATACACACTACTGTTCTAACTACAGTTTCCTATATGATAACTACTTCAATTTGGTGATAGGACTGTTACTGCTACATCAATATACATTTTATTGTTATTCATACACATTCATATCTGGCTTTGTTCAGCTACATCATCCTGCTACATTTGCTTTATATAGCTATAGACAACTGTGGATGTTTGATATTTCAGACAATCATACTATCTGCATATTGCAGACTGAGAGCAACATATCCAGATTTTGGGATACACATTCCAGCTGCAGCAACACTTTGAACACATTTCGCAGTTTGGTTCTACTTGTCACATTCATTTCATTCTGTACTGACTGCAGTATACTTTATTCAGGGTTATTACTACTTTATTGGTGGATTCATAACTCTTTCTCACACTCTCTCACTTGTTTTCATTTTACTATTCAGGATGGTACTTACTTCTAGGCTTTATTGACATGTTTTACCTGTAGTTATTACAATCCTTTCCAGCAGTCTCACTTCTGTCATGTTTCAGTATTTCAACAGGGATATATTTCACACATGTGATTTGCTCATCTTCTGCAGCTGTACTTTTCAGCCTGCTGCAGGTTGTGTACTATTATATTACAGGTGGGGCATCTTTATTTCAGACTTTATTTCAGACATTTTCATTTTTCTGTTTGGATTACAGACTGCAACACACTTTTGTAATCAAGCAATACTTGCAAACACTTTTACACTGTTACTTGCACATTTTATTACTTAGTGACTACACTGCACTCTTTTGCTAACTGTCATACTTTTATATTTCTTTACAGTTACTGGGAGTGGATTACTGACCTGCCTGGTGGCGCAACCGCACCAGCCTATCGCCATAGGCTCTGCGGTTCGCAGAACGGACACCTGCAGCTGTAATATAAATGAAGTAATATTGGAATACACATCTCCATAATATCAGCTAATTTAATTTCTTACATACATAATTAAATGTAACTTACTCAGTAGTGGGGCGTTGGGCATTTGCCGGGCCTCCTGGATCCAAAGGTTCAATTGGTCCTGCTTGCATCTCTTCAGGTCCGCATGGTGGTGACGGACCTGCTCACCAGTCCTTGGAATCCCTGTGGCACTGGTGAGATCATGAGCCAACCGGTCCCACGCCTCAGCCCTATATGCTCCCCACAGGACCTGGCCCTGCATGAGTTGGGCCTCATGATTGTGGACTAGGAGCCAGACCATGTATCTGGACTCCTCAACGCCCCACCTCTGTGCTCGAAAGCAACTACCCTCACCTACTCCTGACATTCTGGCTGCAAGTCAGTTCTACAATCGTTTATGCTGTGTATTCCCGCCTATGGGGCTTATATATGCCATTTTTCCCGCACTTATCTGTGATTGGCCATTTTGGAATTGTATCAACTTCACAAAACCTGCTTTGTCATGCTCCACTTTCTATTCATTCCTATATATTTGCTATTACTGCATTTCTAAGTACAGCTGTCATGGCTTAGTGGTTCAGTACCTTGACTATGGTGCATGGTATCCTGGGTTCAAACCTGGCCACTGCTTTTTATATTTTATGACTGTCTAGACAGGCTAGGGGGTGTGTCTGTGTAAAGGCAGTTTTGTTACAGCTTGCTCAACGTTGCCCGTCGGTTAGCTTGTTGGCGCGGTGCGCAGCTCCGCGCAAACGGGTTATGCTGGTTTACGCCTCATTTGGCTGTCAGCACGCATATTACGCTCAGCTCAGCTAGGGGCACACAGTTTCAGCGTGATAAACCATGGCTCACCTACGGGCACTCATTTTGCACCTGTTGAACCAATGCTCACCTACTGGCACTCATTTTGCACCTGTTAAACTGCTGCTCACCTACGGGCAGATGCACTCACCTTGTTAAACTGTAGCTCAGCTATAGGCACATCTCACATTTTTTATTGTTTTGTTATCTCACATTTATTCAAAATAAATGGACTATTTCATTATATTTTACATAAAATATGATTTTATATGTGTGCATATTTGTCAGGGACTTGTTTCGTGCTTATTTTACTAAAAATAAAAATTGATGTTGTGGGGGCTCGAACCATGGATGCCTGCTCTTCAGCCAATGTCTCTACCACTACGCTATTGCTTCTTGGTTTACTTTGCATATTTAGTTCTTATATGCTTTTCTACTGACTGCTAACTGTGGCTAAACTACGGGCACGCCCGTGCAAACGTGCACACTCACGGGCAAACATCTTTACGATTTAAAAAAAAATATATAACATGTTCATTTATATATTTTATGTTCATAGTGTGTGGGGGCATGTGTTGTGTTGTGTTTATTCACATTTCCATGGCCTCTGTCGTGGGTGTTTACTTTGGGCACTTTTACTCTTCTGGGGGCGTGTCCGCTTGCAGGGTTCGGCCTATGGACACGCCCCCTACTGTCTTACACGGACCGTGTTAGCCTTAGGTGTGATTCAGCATGCCCTCATGCATATGCATGACATGCTGACATCACACCGTTTAACTGCAGCCTCCGTATAAGCCATGTATCTCTTACACGGAGGCTTCGTGAATCCTGCCCAGGGTCTATCTCATGAAGGTACTCACCAAGACTTTAGGATGAATTCAGGTCCAGAAATAGTGCTCTACTTTGCTTGCTGATTTTATCACCTCTCCATTTGGACTCAATTCAGTCTGGTTGTATAGCTTGGGAGATGATCAGCGAGACAGTTAGACAATGTATCTGAGGAGGTGAATTTGCTAGTGTCCGATACTAGCATCAAGTCTAAAATGGAATTTGATGTCTTACTCTAATGTGCAGGACTATTTAATTAGTTGTTCAAAACCAAATAAGTTCATTCTAGATGTAGGGTAGTTGAGTTTATGTCCAATTAACTGACATTCATATCACCTAGTAGTAATATTTCTTGTGGAATTTTTATGGATATCCAATGTAGGGCATCTTCCAGAATAGCTGGATTGTTACCAGGAGGGATGTAAACAATAAACAACAGAAATACATATTTGATTATAATTGTTTAATTTCAGGAAAGTTATAAGAAACTCTGCTGAACTGAATGTTGGTATTGGTTTGTTATACGGGAACTGTGGCAGTTGTTGGGAAATATTAAAGCAATACTACAACCGTTACACATGATATTATATCCAGGAAAAGTAATTCTAGAGTCATTTATGTTGGTTTAAGCCAAGTTTCAGTTACTGCAAAAATATCAGGTTTATGTGGGCAAAGCAGGCATGTAGTTCAGCATTTTTACTTCTTACGCTTCTAACATTTATGGCAGCAAAGGTTAGATTATCGGGATTGGGAGTTGACTGTTGTAGGGTTAGAGTAGTGTGTTGAAGAGGATTCTCTTGATGTTCATTGCGATAAGTGGGGCAAGGATTAGGGTGAATGTTTCCAATTTTAGTATATCAGGGAATTATTGATACTTGTTTTTCAAGAGCATTTCCCTACCTAATTTTGTTTTGGTTTGAGTTGAAATGGAGTTAATACATCTATATCTGGAGTAAAGGTGAGGTGCATCATTAAATAAGTTTGGGGCAGTGTGGAGAGTGTAGGGAAGAAGGCAGCACAGTGCTGCAGCAGTTAGCATTGTCATCTGATAGCAAGAAGTTATCAGGTTCGATTCTCAGGTGGAGTGCCTTCTGTGTGGAGACTGCATGTCCTCCCTTCATTTGTGTGGATTTCCTCCATGTGCTTTTTTTTCCTCCCACATTCCAAATACATGCATTTGGAGTGTTTCTCCCCAGGCCTCTGCTGAAAATGATCTCTGTCCCAGTCGGATTTTCCTGGTAAAGAAGTAGTAAATAAAATAATAGATGGTTGGGACAGAGTTGGTCATATGTTGAGAGCTATTATATAGTTATGGTAGAATGAAGGATCGCCCTGTAACAGGAAAAGAATAGAGGCCAAGCTGAGTAGTAGCACTATTACATTAAAGGAGCTGCATATCATAGATGCCAGGTAGTTAGGAATTAAGGAACAAGAATGAAAAAGAAGATGTAGGGCAGAAGGATATTTAGTGGTGGTGGAGTCTCAAAGCTTATAGATGGTACGTAGGAAAGAGGTGTTTTTCACAAAGGAAGAGAGTTAGACTGTCCCAGTATCTTCTCTAGAATGGAAGTAATAGGTCAAATTATAGCAGAGAGTAATTAGTTTATAGCCACTACAAAGCAATTAGCAGAGAGGTATGAAGAAATCTGTTAGCCAGGAAGACTAAATAACTGCAATATAGAGTGCAATCTACTGGTCAAGTGAAGGACAGTGGCCAACTTAATATGTGGACCTTAGAGTGCAAGGAGAACTCTGTCAAGGGGGGTGTTAAATAAAAAAAAAACTATTTCCAGCACAGGTAGGCATGTATTTGACTATATGAAGTTAATACACAGCAAGGTTCTACAAGTTAAATTTGCTTACGTTGTACAAAGACTAAATCATCAGTTAAAAATGTTTGAGAGTTGACCATTGTGCCAGACATTGAGCAGTATCTGGATTGGATGTACTGACCCCAGGCTATTGTACAAATAAAAAATTCTCAGTGAAAATGTTTGGGACTTATCCTTTGTGAAAGAGTGTTAGCAGTATCTGGGTCAGATGTAGCTACCAAAGGCTATTGTACAAAGACAAAAATTCTCAGTGAAAATGTTTGGGAGTTGGACCCTGCAGCAGAGCTTCAGCAATATCAGGCTCAGATGTATTGACCACAGGCTCTGCAGTGTGATAAGCTGGTGACTCTTTTGCCCTCTTTGGGGCTAAAGGAGAATACTGATATATTTTTTTCTCAGACTTGTAATGGTCTGCAGACTAAACGCCCAGTTCTTAACTATAAACCTATGATTAGCCAACAAATGATTTCCACATTCAGGACAGTGTTAACCAGTCTGACATGTATGACACATCTGGCAGCAGACAATGGCATGCAATTCATATCTACACATTCCAGACATTTGCTGAGGGGTATGGTACTACATCAAATTGCTGAGTCTGGGTCAAAACTGCTAAAAAACTTCTTCAACAAGCAGATCATCACAGCAGTCTCAAGACATATCCATGTAGATCTCTCACATTTTAATTTGCCATTCCACACAATGCTACAGGAGTAGATCTTACAGAGGTAATGCTTGGAAGACAAATCTGAGTCAGCATACCTCTCTTGGAATTTAATACTACAACCATTCTGTTTGAATCTGTCATAGGAAATTAATTGAGAGCTAAATATTATTTTAACATTTTCTTTACAACAGATAATATACCAACAAAATTTTGTTTAGCTTTCAAACAGGCCAACCATTGCTCTTTATGTTTGAAGGGGGACAAACAGGGATACAGTTGATGATGCAGTAAAAATAAAAATCCAAGGTTCGACATGTTGCAGATTGGGAACAAAATCATTATGAGATGCTGCTGGAGATGCATCCAAGTCATTCTTGAAGAGTTTCAAAGTGAAAACATGAAAGCATGCATCTGAGAACCATATCCAAGTGAACAAGCCAAGGGTGATGATTTTCTTAGTCAGAATGTTCCAATTCCTTCAATGACTCTGCTATAACCTGCTATCTAAAACAAAGATGGAAGTCCCTAACCCAATGCCATTAGCCTAATGTAGATGTAACATAAACTGTTCTAATGCGAGACAACTCAGAAACTTATTAAAATCCACCAAGGCCAAATTTGAGGCAGAAATATCAACACAAGCCCATTCACAAGGACTTTTTGTTTATGTTCCTAATCTTAAAACATAATGTAGCAATGTGCTCAGTTTATTTTGAATGATGTATTTATACACACTGAGGCTGAAGATATACCTATCCTACTGGCCGATAAATTCAACTCAAAATGAACCCCCTTGACCCTCCGCCTATCCCAAAAGTTATACCTGAAACTGCCTTATCTCCAGCTATCACAGACAAACAAGTCCTGAAAGCACTATCAAAAACTATAAATTCTCCATTGATGATATTGCTGGATGCATCTTAAGTAGCATGAAGCAAAATTTGGCCACCGCCCTGATGATACTCTTCAACCCCAGTTCTCATATAGATTTTCTAATAAGTGAACAGAGAACAGCTAGATTCATTCTACTGCATAAGTGAGGACCTTACACAGACCCAGGCAACTGCAGATGCATAAGTCTAACCATGCATAAGTCTATGCATAGCCATGGAAACACTTAATATGGAACTAATCAATAAGAACATAGGAAATCAACAAACACTGGTCCAAGCTCAATCTGGATTTGTCAAGGGCAGGCCATGCTTACTCAACCAAATGGACTTCTTTGAAAAAGTCACCAATGCAATAGATGAAGGTAAAACAGTGCACACTATACCTCGATCTTGCCAAGGCTTTTGACATCATCCCCCATTCTTGCCATACCGCTCAACCTCTTAACCCAAAAATTGTGGACAACGCCTTGCATAGTGGGGGTACAAAGACCCAAAAATAGGGACATATTTGAAATGTTTCTTTTATAAACATAAAAAGTTGCTAGAATAGCAATGTATGCATTAAACTGCATTTTCTAAAGGATATGAAGTCTGAAACTCAAATGTATGACATTATAAATTAATTCCTCAGATCTACCCAGTGATTTGCCAGAAAACCAAACATCTTATGTGGAATAGACAAATAGTTTTCTGGCAAAAATCTGGACATTCTGCAAAAATCTGGCCAATTGAGAGGTATTTCTTTGGCTAAGTAAGTTTGCAAGTGACTGCAAGCTAGGACCAGTTACTGAATCTCCAAATGACTTAGCCATCCTGCAGGAAGGTTTGTCCCAAACAAATATATGGTGCCAGAATGATGGACTGAAATTAAATGTGAAAACATGCATTATGATATCCTTTGGGAAGTCATCTACCCCAAAGAACTACCACATTAATAATATAGCTCTGAGAATTTACCCAGTTGTTCCAGATTTTGGAACTGTGGACTCCTAACTTTCAATCAACATATCCACTGTCATAAGAAATTCTTTATGTATTGTGAAATATATAAGCAAAGGGATTGCAACCAGCTGAAGAGATGTCATTGTCCATCTTTAATGTGCCCTCATTAGGCCAGTCATTGAGTATAATGTCCCTTTGGAAAGTATCTGTCCAGACACATGCGACTACTGGAATACCCAGAAAGGCATCTTACTAAAAAGATAAAAAAGGATACCAGGTCTAAATAATATGTCCTACATCAACAGCCACAAAGCCTTGCCACTATACCCGGTATCCTGAAGATTACTAAGTTATGACCTGTGTCTGGTACATATGGCATACTTCAACCCAGTACTAATGGACTTACTGCACACCACTAAGTCAAATGGCATCAGTATTACTTGGTCCAGGGATCTAAACCTATTCTGTAACATCAAAAGAATGGTTTGGAAGGACAGATATATTTCACACAGGATAGCATTGCTCTGTAACACTCCTCAAAATGTAAAAAAAAATCATCCTTGTCCTTATTCATGTACAACTGGGATCTAGGAGTAAAAAAAGAAAATTTACCCAGGAATGCCCCAGTACTACTAATGGATTGAAGCAGCTTGTAGACACATTATCCTACTTATGAGTCCCCTCAAATTATATATTGTATGATCCCAGTTATTCTCCCCAGGTGTAATTTAAATACATCAGCCATGGGATGGGCAAGATCAATCTATCTCCAAACAGGATCGGTGAATTCAATCACAAAAAGGGAAATTAGCTACACTTAAAAATGGCCCATATCTATGAACCTATGAACCTGTGACACTGGACAGGACTTAAAAAACATTAGCCATTTGTCTAACTCTTTTTCCTCCCCATGTTTGTATCTAGCAAGAATAACTTGAATTGTATGAGAAGTCAGACTACCCACTGCTTCTGAAAGTGTAATCATATCCACTAAACAGATAAGTGACTGATTTGCTTTTCCTGACTATATTTGCACAGTACTTTTGAGAATTACTTAACCACACTGGAAGCTGCTATTGAAATAATAACTATTAAAAATGTATAAGATATGAGATGGCCATGCCCTGGCCCAGCAATCAAGGAGCCTCATTCCTTACCACTAACACTGGGGAGGGCATCTCGTATAAGAGGAAAGGATAACAATTACACACAGTAAAGTACAATTTTCCTTAAGTGCACACAGAGATCACAGTCAGTCTGGGGCTGGTTGCTCCCTTGCTCCCAAGGTCTCCAATAAGACTCCCCACTGGCACAGCTATAGGGTCCAGATCTCTGCCTAGCTGGCAAGCTAACCTCCAGTACCCTCTCTGTCCCACCAGTGCTTCGTGTCCCTGCCCAGGTAGCTGCCACACCACACACACTTTGAGATAAGTATTTATACAACTTCACAGACACTCCTGGGAAAGGCTGACACAGATTCCCCAGTTGTGCCCCTTTACCCAGACTATACAGTAGTAATTACTGCCACCACCAGCTTATATTTATCAGCTACCCATAGGGTGTCCAATTATTACTGTGAAATATTATTATTCAATTGGTAAGCGTGACTAATCAGTCTAAGGCTTATTAGAGTGGCCTTGTACAATAAACTATTTAAATATGCAATGTACTCTAGAGCTTAACTTAACTCTACACAAACCAGCCACAGGTAAAAGGCTTTTAAAAATATTTAATAATAAATAATTAAAAACACAAGACAATACTACTACTACACCACAGTGCTATCCAAGACTTCAGCTAGTAAATGCAATATTCAGTTGTATGGGGGTCATCATGTGATTGCTGGTTAGATTTTTAAATTGGAGGTAGTTTTATGTGTAAAATGTTCTGATGAAGCCCTTTATTTTTGTGGGATGAAAGTGCTCAGTCATTTTTCTTAGATAAAATATTGTCTGCATATCCTGAGGGCTGCTAGCCTGGCATTTTCATTATTATTGATTTGAGAATAAAAGGGTTCTTTCCTCGGAGAGAGAGAGGTAGTACAGATTTTGCTCACAGAAGAGTTTGGTAGCTTAAGAATCTTGCTGGAATAAATCATTGCTAAAAGGTTTTACTCATGTATCTCTGAAATGACTAAATCCTTTGCTGTAGGCACAGAAATAGAGGCATTTTAATTGTTCTCCTTTCCATTTGGTTTCTTCTTCATTACTACTTACCAAAACCTTTGTGAGGTAGTGGTACTTGGAATGGTGATCAAGGGAGTGTTGAAAGTTTTATCAACAAATTTAATTTAATAGCTAGTACAAATGTTTCTGCCACTATACCAAACACTGCTCGCTCTGCTTATGTTCTTTGCAGAT